>NW_028258297.1:14598437-14905000 GCF_053883595.1 Heterocephalus glaber | reverse complement strand
AAAATTTTCTGAGCCTAATAATTATCATTATATATTATTACATATAAAAGTAGTTTTAAAGTAATTGTTTAGAAATTTTCATAAATATAATTAAGGAAATCTACAACTAAAATACATAGGCAAATGAGCAAAAAATAGAAATGAAAGCAATACTTGTTCTACTTAATTGTAATTGAACAATACTTAAAATGAGACTTAATACAAATATGACTTACAAACAAACAGAGATATATAAATATAAAAGCATCTGTTGAGGTATACCAAAGCACAAAATACAACAGAAACTCCAAAAACAGTTTTACATTTATTAAGTCTCCTTGACAATGCTGTGGAAATATTATGGGAAATGGAATAACCCTGAAAAATTGTGCTTTCAAGCTCATGTTCTTGCCACTGAAAATATAAAAAGGAGAATCATACAAACTAAGAAAATATAAGATATGCTAGAGAATATTGCTAGAAAATGGTCAAAGAGAGTACCAAAAACTTCTAATATAACAAGCAAGGTATTTCAGATTTAATACTTATTCAGAAATTGTTTCAAGCAAGGATTCTCAATACATTTTTTTCATCTTAAAAGGATATACTTCATTCCCTTGTTAAGTGCTATTTTAATTTCAATGAAATATGTAGTCATAAGTACAGATACCACTTTTACATTCGATACGTATTCCCACTATATAGTTACACTTTTCACTCTTCATGGAATTTGGTGGGCTATTTTTGAGAAATGAAACTTTTAATATTAAAGTCATAATGAATGTAAGGGACATCAACGTAAGACAATACAAAACTTACACTGACTTAAATCGACACAGCAGCATTAAGAAAATATGCTTTCCTCACGCTATTTACTTTGTTTTTAAAGTTTGGGAAAAAAAAACTCTTTCAAAAAAAAACCAACTTTCAACCAATGAACATCTGTGAGCCATTCACCAGATGCCCAAGGAGGCCACTGCTAACTTATCACATGTAGCTTAAAATTTTGACTTGGAATAGACTGGAGTCTCATAATACTGGACTGCATCATAAAAACATCTAAGAAATTCAAGGATCTAAAAATTCAATTTTCCATAATATGTGTTTTCAGGGAACTAGCATAATAGGAGCCTACTAATTAAAGATTTTTCTACATTCATACCCTTTCTATTGTCAACTGGTTAGTTAGAATATAAGATGAACTGCCCTCTGATTATAAAACACGTTCTTCAAGAACATTCTCACCTTGGAAACTCTAGTCTCATAGTTCTCTCAAAGAGATGGTGTCATTTCCAGTAACTGCTTCCACTATTTGCTCTTATTATTTATCTCCTTCTTGAGAATAACTTGAAATAATTTAAAAGATATCTTCTCCTTTTGAGGCTTTTTAATGGAGAGAATGTATAGAAAACATTTAAGATATAGAGTCTCACTTAATAGGCAAAACAACTTCATGAGATTTGTAACATTATTATCCCAATTACAAATGAGATCTCAAAAGTAAGTGTACAGAGGGAGAATGCTGAAGTTATGTCATCTTTCCTCCAAGGTTCTCAAAAGGCAATGCATATTAACTGTCTCTCAAATACAACATAATGGCAAGTGTACTAAGTACACATGAAAGTACTAATAAGTATGGTTTAATGCTAACTCATTGCTCAAAGTTTGGACAAATGATAGTTCTTTACACAACAACTGAAACAGTTAAAGAATAGTATCTTCATTCATTTATGGTGCTAACAAACACCAGAATCAGTACTACCTTTCTTGTAATCTGGCCTTCTTTTTAAGAATAATTTCCAAGGTTCCCCTTCTTTATACGTTAACAATTTATGAAATCCCAGGGAAAATACAGGGGCTAATTTCCTGGTTCCTATGTAACTACTTTGCAATGGAATTTCTGTCTAACAAAATCATTTTAATCAAGCAAGAGGTATCAATTAAGAAAACAAGACCAACTGAATGTAGGCCTGTCATATTTTTACTCAGCACACAACCATTTCTCCTTGTGACAGGTGTGATATAAAGGCTGCAAAGGACATCAACTAACCACCCCGGTGGTATAAATCACAAGACTTCTATTGAGTGAAGAATTCATATGACCCATGAGAACAGAAGCCATACCTTTCTGGAACCATATCTGTAAAAAGTTCTCTACACCATACTATTTCAACCCAGGCATTTTACCTATAGACAACAGGAAAGTGAGAAGTGGCACCACTTTATTGCTAGAGTACTTTGAGTTTTTGTTGGGTAATGTCTCAAAATATTTTAGTACACATCATTCAGAACACTTTTCCCACCATAACCCACCTACATTTTTTTCATTACTTTTGTTGTTGTTGTTGCACCTAGGGGCATTCTACCACTTGAGCTACCTCCCCAGCTCTTTTTTTTTTTTTTTTTTTTTTTGAGAGGAGCTCTCACTAAATTGCCCAGGTTGGATTGGAACTTTTGATCCTGTTGCTTTAGCCTCCCTAAATGCTAGGATTACAGGTGTGCACCACCATACCTGGTTTACTACTGCCCCCCTCCCAGTCCTGGGGATTGTATCTGGCCCCTTTCTACCCCCAGTCCTCTAAAACAAATTTTTTTAAAGTTTGAAACAGGGTCTCAGGACTCTTCCCAGGCTGGGTTTGAACTTGTAATCATCCTGCCTGAGCCTCCCACAGTGCTGGGATTATGGGAGTACATCACCAGTCCTGTTTGCTTACTATTTTTCTTTATGTTAACTAATCAGATCAGAAATGAGAGCTACAACTGAAGTAGGGAAACATTTGAATACTTATGTTCATTTTAAAGTTGACTACTCTTACCTATCCTTTATTTCCTCCTTTAAGTGTAGCTACACAAATGATGAATATTATAACAAATGAAAATGATACTTGTCAACAATACTCACTGTACTTTAATCTAGAAGAGCACAGGGAGAAAAATGTATGGCAATGCTGAAAGTATGCAGGCATGACCTCTAAGAGAATACCTATGGTGGCCTTGCTAATGATGTGGCATTTCCCTAAGTCTTTAACGATTCAGGTGATTTCTAAAATCTCTCTCAAACCTAAAATACTTTTAATGTCTCTTCTGTAATAATAAATTCATAATTTCTAAAAAAAAATTTCTTCACTTCCAATAATCCTATGTTTTTATACCGGTTTGAAAGTTTTAAGTCAGCTCTTAATAATGTTATAATTTATTTCTACTAACCCACATTCACATATCAATATGATACAGCCAGGAAAAATTTTTTTTACTCATTAATATTATCTCAGAAAATTTCAAATAAGTTAAAGTGAACAGGAGAATTTAAATAATCAAAAAATTGTATTTTCAAACAAACTAATTTTATGAATAGTTTATTCAGAACTGAAAAATTTTGTGCTTGAATTTTCAAGGCACAATTTCCATTTTTTTCTCCTAAGTATTACTGAATTCATTACATTTTTTAAACTTTACGAGATACTTAAAACCAGTTTTTTACTATACCGACTACCTTATATATATAATGCAATGTTGATTGACATGTGTTAGAAAAAAATTACCAGGGATTCTGCCTTTATCCAAAATTTCAAAAATACAAATGAAAAGTTAAAAGACAAGCTAAGAAGCTATGTTATAAATCCTAAAAGGCAATTTGTGTTCAAGAAAGCCTAGTTTTTAAAATGAATTTTGTGGACACTCTGAAGAACTACTACCAAATGCACAGCTTCTTTTTTCATGTTCTTGTTTACAAAATTAATTACTGCCATAACTGAAGAAATAATTTAGTCAGACTATGCACAGGATGAAAAAACCCAAGAAAATAGTCATTATCAAATGAATATATTTGATTACTCCATAAGTGTTTATAAAAACCTTTACTTATGCTTGTATTTTTAAAATTTCTAAATTCTATACTTGCCCAAATAGGGAAAAAAAAGATAAATTAATATTGCAAATTGTGTGGAAGAACAGTTTAGGTGTCAAATGTCATATTACTACAAAAAAAACCCCACCAAAATGTTAATTAACTCTAAAGAAATTATGGATCTGTATTGGAAATATTTATTTTAAAATCATGTATAAAGTCTAATCATAGACTAAGCATCTGTGAGATATGACAACATTCAAAGCACATCTTAAGGAAATAGTCATATCTATCTATCTCTATCTATCTATCTATCTATCTATATATCTATATCTGTATCTATCTATCTATCTATCTATCTATCTATCTATCTATATATATCTAAGGTCATGAATGCCTTTCCTAGTATGAGAACCCAGCTTCAATTTTATTTTATCTTCTAATCTGGGTCATTATTCTTGAAGTTAATGAGTAAATAACTTAATAAACCTTTCTTACACTGAGTGTATATGCTGAATTTTGCTGGATGTATTCAGGGAACAAAGCAAGAGTCAATATGCATAAAGCTTTTTCTATGCTTCTTTTCTTGGCAGATCACTGTGATAAAAGGTGAAGATAACGTTAACATTTTTCAGAGAATTATGGCCTGGTTCAGGATATGGACAGTTTGGTGTATTTCATAAACAAGTATTAAAACTCAAAATCTACTATTTTTATACAGATTAATTTACTGGATTTTCTCAACAAGTCTAAAAGAAAGTAAAAGGGAAAAAATTATTTGGCTTCTGATTTCACAGTAAATCAAAGCAGGAAGAAAATCTGAACCTTTTGATTAAATTCTAGTGCTTCTCCCAATATATGAGAGTTACATCCAACATCTATCAACAATACAAGAGAAAACTGTATGTATTATTTTGTGAAACAGAGTTCTGTAGGGAGTTAAAATAAAATATTGATTTCAAAATAAGGTGACCAATTTCTGAACTTTAACAATTCAGAATTAATTTCTATGTACTTAAGAAAATATATATTAGGGAAGCAACTGAAAATCTCCAAAAGTACTATGAGAATTCAAAACTACTATGAGTAACAAAAGTAATATATAGAAATCAATAGATTTCATATATATGGTAAACCCAGTTATTAGAAATAATGGGAAAAAAGACTTCACATTAATAATACAAAAGATAGAATATCTATGAATAAACTTATTCGTATACAAGATCTATACAAGAAAGCTTTAAAACAATATAGAAAGACATACCAAGTCCCTGGATAGGTAGCATTACATCATTATAAAATATGAATTCTTTATACAAGAATGTATAAATTTAATGAGTTCAAAATTGAAATATTAGTATATATTAAAAATAGTAGACAATCTAATTCAAAAGTTTAAATAAAAAAGCAGGGCTAATCAGAAAAGTTCTGAGAAAGAAGGATTAGCTTACTAGAAGTTAAAGCATAAGATAGAGTCTCAATAATTTAAAGAATATAGTGTCCAATCAATTGATCAACCAATAGAATAATAAAGTAAGTAGAGATAAAAAGGTGAACATATTCTTTTTGTTAATGATAAAGTTAGCATTCATCTAACATTCTCTGAGTTCCTTGTGACCAATATGAACAGTAGTATAAACTTAAAATGGACCAAAGTATTGAAAGTAAAGAATAAAATCATAAATTACCAGAATGGAATGTGAACAAATTCATGTAAGTGTGGAGAAGAAAATGTCTCATTGACATTAACTCAAAATTCATAAATTATTAATCCAACAATATAAATACCAAGAACCTCTCAATGTCAAAAAGTACCATGAAAATAAAATGACATAAAACAAGGAAAGGAATATGTTCCATAGTAAGAAAAAAGCTCTTTCAAATCAATGAGAAAAAAATATCAACAACTCAATACAAAAACATGCAAATGATTTAAATTCTTCAAAGGAAATGGGAAGATTTCTTAAAAAGTGAAGATATTCAATATCTTCTATAATGAATATGTAATTTTTAAATACAACATGATATGTTTATTTTTAATCTATTAGCTTGGCAAAAAATCAAAACTCTGATGAACAGTGCAGTAGAGACTATTTTATTTATTCTTATGGGATAAGTCCTCTATATTGCAATACCTTTGTACAGATTTAGTGTATTTCGTATAACCCTGACTTTGCCTTAGACACATTATTTGGCTTTTTCAATGCAATAGGAAGCTTTCTACCTGAGTTTTTCATTTAGCATAGCCACATTCTTTTGTTTTGCTTTCCACCATGAAAACAGCATTTCCCAGATAGGGGCTAGATCATCTGCTTACATTCTGGAAGGATAAAAGATCTGGAGCCAAATGGAATGCAATCAAGTCAACATGCATGTGACTCATGGTCAACTCAAAACTCTCATTTAACATGTATGGGGAAAAATCTCATCCACAGAGAGAGGGTGGATGTTTTTTGACAGAGCAGAAGTTTACAAAGTCTCTAACTTCTGGAAAAGGTACTCTCATATATTACCCAGAGAAATGTATGTTGATACAAGCTTTATGGACAGCAATTTGGAAATAGCCAACAAAATAATAAATGTAATTTCATTTCTTGTAATTAATGTTAGAAATATGCTTTGCACATGAAGAATGTTATATATTCAAAGTGAGTCACTGTACAACAGTTTGTAATAGCAAATGATAGTTAACAATCTAGAGATCCAATAGTTAGGATATAACACCGCAATGGAATACTATACAGCTATACAGCTAACACTCTTTTTAAAAGTGAAATACACATAGATTATTAAACATACCTCTAATTAAGCTTTTCCAGTGGTCATCTATCAAATATGTACCGTGTTATTCAAATCAAAATCGCAGATCCCAGATAAATGTATTTCAGAGGCTTATACTATGTATTTTTATTAAAAATAATTTACATGAGGGCTAGGGATTTAGTTTAGTGGCACCGTGCCTGCCTCACAAGTGCACTGTTCTGAGTTCAATCCCCAGTAACAACAACAACAAAAAATTACATGTTATAAAGTTCAAAGTTCTCACTTATAATGATAATCTTTAATTTTAAAAAACTTGCAAGAATACAATTTTAGTATCTGAAATATTTAATTGAAATTCAAAGACCCAGTGAATACAGAGTCTGCCAAAATATATATATACACACTTCAAGAAAAGAAAAATAGTATGATTTTTTTTCAATAGATGGTGTTATCCTCATATAGGGGACCCTAGATGATATTGTATATCAGAGAAAACCCACTACACTGCCAACCCTGAGGGAAAAAAATTGAAAATCCATATGCAGCAATCTCAATGACCAAGGTTACCAAACAGCAGTTCGCTTTACTAATAAATGTCTGGAAGCTGATGGCCAGCACTTTGAGCATCTCTTGTAATTGTAGAGGCCAAAGGTAACTTGTATTAATTTCTTGAGGTCTCAATAAATTTAGTATTAAAATATTTATACAAATTTTTCTTTTCCTCAAGTGTGTATGTTTTGTGGCAGACTCTGTATATTTTTGGGGATATATAAAATTTTGTATATGACTCAAATTTGAGAGCAGATAATTGATATTTGTATATCAAAACACTTCAACTCTTCATGTTCTGAACTGTACATGACTCCTAAGATATCTTCCACATTCCTCCAATTTACCAGGCTAATTTGTACTCATTCTTAATGACTGGTTAAGGTATAAGTCACTATTAGAGTTCTATTTTGATCCATCACCTGTCACTCTTCCCCCATAATATTCAGCAGAATATGAGTTCCCTTGACTCTGTGCTCTAAATAAACACTTGTCTTTTTCATCATCATATTCTCAAAATCATTTCAGAGTATTGAACCCTCATGGTTATTCTTTATCACAATTAAATACCAGGGGACTGCACTACTCCAATGTTATGTATTCTGCTATTATTAGGACATTTTATAACCTGTTTCCCAGGATTAAGACATGATTAACCACCTTCACTTTTACATCTAGTTTAAGTATTACTTTCTCAAAGAAGTCTTTTCTTTATGTGGATTAAAATATAAGAAATAACATGTGGTGGAGTGCCAAACTGTAGAGATAATGGTGGTGTTATTATCAGATGTTTGGAAGTGTGGACCTATGAGTGGATAAAGTGATAAGTTACATTGAATATGACATAATAATAGAACACCTTACAGGAGATTCTAACTTAGAGACTGAAATATAACACTAAAATGTAATACTATTATACTTATTGTAAGCATAAAAGTAAGTGTAATAAGGTGAGTATAGCACTAAACTTGAAGGGATAAAGTTTCAAGGGAATACAAACAGCAATACATAAAAAATAAAGAGGTCTATTTAAAAAGCCATTGATTTTGGCAATCAGGTCGTCACTGGTGAGAGATACATTTGAAAGACCCAAACACAGTTCAGGCAAAATGGAACCATAAGTTCTCAATTCCTTCTCCACCCTTCCTCCTGTCAGTACACACACACACACACACACACACACACACACACACACACACACACACATATTTCATTGCTTTCCATAGGATTTTAGAAACAGTAATGGGTCTCCTTATTAAGAATTCCAATAGAAATAGGAAAGTATCACCTGAAGTTATGCTCTAGGAAATTATATACCAATGAGAGAAAAAAATGCTAAAATTTAAAAATGTCTAAAAATTTGCAGAAAAATAATGGACTAGCTCTTGCTTTCATAATATAATGGACCTCTTCATTAATTTCATTAATGGCAGTAATCCCTGACAAATACAACTGCCATTCCATTTTTCCATGTGGCCAGATGCTATTCTGGCAATTAGGCAGTCACTGCCATTTCGATTGCATTTAAAGTGATCAAGTATGCAACTGCCCACTGTTGTCCTTTTCTTCTAGTAGGAATGATTTAATCTTAGTTTTGATCCAAAATATTCCATTTATATCTTTTGTTAATAGATTCTCCTTTTGCTGTATTTCAAGCTACTATAGAAATCATTAGTGACATTATGCCAATGGCTGAACCTCATAAGCAACCTGAGCATTTTGATTCACTGAAAACAAAACCCACAATGCACTAAAAGAAAATATAATAATAATCCTATCCAATTAAGACTGTTAAATGAACAGAGTCTAATGATTTATCCTCATTGTTCTGATATTCTGGAAGCCTGGAAGGGAGCAACAAAAACTACCGCATATGTTAAAGATGCCCAATCTTTTTTGGTTTAAGGAAAGCAAATTATTTTATAAAGAAATGGCACCATGACATAAAAGACATTCTAATGGATGTATCTAAGTACAAAAAATGGAAACCAACCTTTAGAATATATTTAAATAAATTATCAACCCAATAAAACAAATAGGAAGCTATTTTACTAAGATGTTGATAAAGCATAGGAAAAAGTAAAAAATGCTGCTTCAGCATAAAATCAATCATGAAAACTTCAAAGGAAGTATGTTATGTTCTATTGCTTCAAAAAATAAATTTATCTTATTTCTATTCCTTTATCATTCCTGTCAAATACATATCATACAGTTCTTCCTGCTTATCTAGAGTTTAAAAAATTATAAAAGCAGTTGTAGGAGTTAAGAAATTATCCTTGATCTTTGAATCTCCTCATAAGAGCAAATTTCAGTATAAGGGAGGGAGGACTAGACTGGATATTTTAATGATCTGATGTTTGAGAGCTTTCATAGATATGTTCACCAGGATTACAACAATTGCCTTATCCCTTGACCTATTACGAATGCATGCATGAATGAATAAAATACAAAAGTTAAAATATTCTAAAATTTATTCAACTGATAATTTTAACATTAGAGGTGGACACTATTTTAAGTAAGTACTCTGCATAATAACAAAAGTCAGGTTGCTAATATACTAGTTATAACTGGTTAACTGAAAACATAAGCAATAGTATTCAAGTTTTTAACCTTGGAATATTTTCTCAAGAACAAAACAAAACATCCAAAAAACTGAGAAAGAATAGAAATATTAAACTAAAGATTAGGGATGACTCTGTGTGTGTGTGTGTGTGTGTGTGTGTATACAGGGTTTGGAGGAAGTTGTGATGGAAGAGTTTTCTACCAAATCTGTCTCTTCAAAGCATATTTTAAACAGCATCACACCAAACTACACAGATTCCTCAGTTTGTTCCAAATTCGAGTTCAAAAACTGAAAGTTCAATAACTGAACATATTTTTCTCATAAAAAATAATGGAAAACCAAATAATTGGTTCTGATGCCCCAAAATTACACTTATAAATTAATTTTCCAGGACTTTAACAAATTATGCAATGATTCTTTCTTTAACTCTGTCATTGTTTTCGTAAGTTTCCTCTTAGCTTTACTGCTGGTATCAGTTTTCTTTGGAGCCATGGATAGGATATTTTTCTCACAAATAAAGTGCAAAAAAAAAAAGCACAGTGATGAATCTTTTAGCACACAAATACAAGCACTATATGCTTTCTGGGAAAGAGTGGTGCTTAGACTGAAGGGTCACCCTTTGTGTCCATGACGAGCACGATCCATGACTCACTCTCAGCCTGTACAGGGTTTTTTCAAGTCTGATTTTTGGTTCTACTATCAACCAAAGTTAAGAACACCGAGCAGAATGTCTTCCACCTTTGCTGTCCCTGTACTGGAAAGTTTGAACTTGGAGCCATTCGACAAGCAAGGTATCACTGTAATTTTTGATTACCTTAAAGTCAAGATTTATTAAAAGATACAACTGTTAGGTTTTAACAGAATTTAAAATAGATACTGGAATAGTTTATAATACATGCCATAAAATGCCTTGTCATAAGTTTCCCTTTTCCCTTTATTATTATATTCAGTGTCCCAATTATTAATTGACTGTAAAGATCACCATATTTCATATTTCCCAAAATCCACATGTGTTCCTCAGTGCAGGCATTCAGTATATCTCTCTTATTTATTTTGCATCCATTACTGTGCAGAAAAGATATGCTCAATCGCTGTTTTATGCTTTCTTGAAAGATTCAGAGTCGTCTTGTTAGCAAATGGGCGGTACCAATACAGGATTCCACAAGTGTATAACATGTTCACATCTCCTTCAAGGCCAACCTTGAAAAGGGAACTAACACAATATACTCCTACAGATGGCTGTCAGTGGTTAGATGGGTAAACTGCAGGACAACAATATGTGCTTTACTGAGTGTTTGGTATATGTCCTATACTGCTATTGATAAAAGTAACATTCCAGGCAACTCACACAATCATCTACATCATTGTTTTGCAAGCACTTAAAGCACATAAAATAAAGCAAAAAAAAAATCTCTCATGAGATAATCATAAATAATCTGTCCATATTAACACACACATGCATGTATCTCCATAAAATTTTAAATACTTTCAGTACTTTCAGTAATTATGGGTCACCTTGAGAAAGCAGTTTTTAAGTGGCCAATAATATCAGAAAATCAGCAGAAACTCTTGCTTTAGCAAAGATCTAAACTTGAAGCCCCAGTCACTAGAGGCACAGATCTCACCCAGGGACACAACTAAAGGGGGCCACTTATGGTTCCACAGGCTAGCAAGGAAGGAAACGTACTGGGCTTGTGTGTTTTTTATGTTTTCTTTCTTCTTTTTTTTTTTGGTACCAGGGATCGAACTCGGGTCCTTGCACTTGTGAGGCAGGTGGCAGAACCACTGAGCTAAATCCCTGGCAAATGTGTGGATGTCAGTGTCACCATTCACGTCCATGAAGTGCCCAGCGGTCCACACCATCCACTCCAGAGCAAATGAAAACTCCTAACTGTAGCACCACAAACTCCTAACTGATGCACCACCCTTTCTTGGGGAGTGCATCAAACCTGTCTCCATTCAGTGTCCAGAATGGGAGGTCAGGGGTATCTGCAGTGTCTGGGACACTAAGAATAGCCATGTGTCTGTGCATTCCCACAATGCCCACACTACCACCTTTGAGGTAAATGGTTACCTGTTTATCAGTTGTCCTTTGGTGTTACTGATAGCTTCAGGTTCAACAGTTGAAGACAGAGCATATTAGACTACTATCAAATTCTGCCTCAATAGCACCAGCCACTGCAGAGGCAGAGGGGGGAATCCACAAGAACCAGAGGTAGAGCACCCCAGCACTGGGCAACTTTCTTATCCATAGAAGGGGTAAGAGTTCACAATGCCTTGTGGTACTCTCTGAGTGTAGCAAATACAGCCACTCTGCAGACAAAACAACATGTCTAAATTCTTACAATTGGCTTTGTAGCACCTTGAGATTGACTGACAGTGCTATACAGCTAGGAATGTCTGTGTTGCCATTACTTGATGCAGTTTATGTCAATATTTATCAAAGAAGCAACATAAATGAGTTGTCCAGGGACACAGTCAATGTTCAGAGTTGAAGGGTAGGAGTGTGAAAGAAGATGGGATAGAAGTCCAACACTTTTTTCTTTTAACTAATCCCCACCAGTACCAACACCACTATGTTTTTTCTGAGTAGAACTCAGTATCCAAAAAAGCAAGCAAATGCATCAGAACTTTTGTTTGGGTAAATGGCCTATACTGTGCATTTTTTTTCTTTTCCTCTCAGATAAGGAGAAGGAACAAGTTGTTTCTATTTAGGCAGAAGCTGTAAGTCAGGAAACTTAGTGCCAGGTAATTATTATTGTCATAATAAATATCTAATTAATGTTTTGTATTGAGATGAAAATAAATACATAAAAACTTAATGATTGAAATATAATATTTTATTTGGCAGAAGTAAGGTTAAAGAAATGTAATGGTGAAAAATATATTCACCTGTCCAGTACAGTTAAATTTTATTAATTTATTTATTTCTGAACATTAACCCTTTACGCACACTGCTAACCAGGCCAAATTTTATATGATATTCATACTGAGTATAGACGCTTCTCAATTACAATGGGGTTATGTCCTTATAAAACCATTCAAAGATAGGTCAGGGATTTAGCTCAGTGGCACCATGCCTGCCTAGCAAGTGCAAGATCCTGAGTTCAATTCCCAGTATTGAAAAAAAAATCTAAAGTTGAGCATTTAAAAGTCAAAAATATGTTTAATACACCTAACATAATGTAACTTAGCAACACACTTCTCTCAAGAGTGCCAGTTGTTTACCCTTGTGATTGCAAGTCTGCCTGGGAACTGTGGTTTGCTGCTGCTGCCCAACATCCTGCAAGATAGTTTTGTATGGCATACACTAGCCTGGGAAAAGATCAAAATAAAAGTACAGTTGCTACTGGACATGTATAACCTTTTGCCACATCATAATGTTGAAAATTATGAGTTGAACCATCCTAAGTTGCAGTCCGTATTCAGCTATAACAGCTATGTATTAAACTTTATACAGATGTCTCAGAAGCAGTATAGCACAGTGAATACATAAATATATATCATATTAAATCCAGGAGCCTAGGTGCAAGTTCTACTTCTAACTTACAATGTCTCTAATCCTCATGGCCCTTTATATATTGGGGATGATAACAATACCCATCTTGCAAAGAAAACATATTCAATATTATAGTATCCATACAAGCAATTTGTAAACTGTGAGGTGTAAGGTATTAAGCCAATAAAGTATTGCTTATAAAATTACAACAGTAACTTCATTGTATAAATCATACAAATTCCTATGTAAAATGACCTCTTTTCAATAATACTATTCTTATATCAGTGATTGTATTTTTCTCTTGAGTGAGTGATGTTTAAAAGAGCAGTAAGATGTTTTCTAGCAGCTGTATATTTAACTCACAATCAATTATTTTCAGACTGTTTATTCTGCATACAATATATATCACATGAGAAAAGAAACAAAAATAGTAAACATCTGTAATGAGCTTTCGAATGTTAAGGTTATTTAAGCTTTCTATTTGTGATATAATTTAATTGAGATATATATATATAGCATAAGCATATATGCACTGTGAGGAAATGAATGTAAAAAGTCGACACTAGGTGGGGTCCATAGTAATGAGCTGAACATATTAAACTGTAATGTATGAAATATAAGTTTAAAATAGATGCATTCGAGCATTAAAAAGCCAATTGAAACTGAGAAAAATAAAAAGTTCAACTGTTATTCTCAGAAGGTATATATAAATAGACAATATAATAAGTAAATATGCAAAATATTTCAAAATACTTCTTAATCTAGTGATCTAGCATTTGAAAAGTTTCTTTTAATAAAATTAATCAGAAATATGCAACAAACAGTAGAAATAGGAAGCTAGCTATAAAGTCTATAGCTTATCTACAATAATAGTTCCCCTGATAAATGGCTTTTCTGATTAAAACCAGTAATTTAAAAATATTCTTATGGTTTTCCCAATAAGAAGCCAGTGGTTATAACAAACTTATTTTAAATAACTACATTTTATCTTTGCAATTAAACATTGTAGGATAAGTAGGAAATATAAATGATAACATACAGAATGGAATATAAGAAGACTTCTTATCTAATTTTTAGTAATAAATAATTAAAATTTTTTTAAAAAATAATAAAAATTATTACTAGGATAAAAAAACTTACTTTTTCCTGTATATATTTGCTAATTGTGCCATGTTTGGGATTCCTAGCTTAGAAGTTCTTGAAGGATAGGAAGCTTAGTTTTATGGTTAGAAGATCTCTATAATAATAAAGGTATTATAATACCAGATCAATGATAATCATAGCTTAAATATATTAAGTGCTTATGAAACAGTAAAGCACTGGTACAAACACTTTGCATACATTAGCTCTTCAGCCAACCCTCTGAGGTAGAATATGTATAGAACAAGGAATAGAGTCAGAGATATTAAGTAATTTGCCAAAGGCCAAATAAATAGTTATAAAAAGTTTCGTGATCCCATTTCAGCTGAATTTTCTCACAAAGATGTCTATACAATGTATTTGTTACCACTTAATAATCTTACTTGCACATCTCAGTGAAATACAGTATGACTTTCAGGAACAGAGCCACTAAACTGCTATTTCTAAGATTAACACTGACCTCCATATTATTAAATCCAGTAGACACCCCTATACCATTTGACCGTAGGCAAGTGCTCCTTTGTTCAAGACTTCCTTATCTTCCATTACAATAGGCCTGCTGTTTCTCATTTTACTCCTCCTTCTACCCCTTTTCAAAGTGCAGATCTTACTGTGTTTAACCTTTGAATGTTCAGACTACTTGATCTGATCATTCCTTGTTACTCTTCCACCTCCCACTAGAAATTTTTATTTATTCTCTTCATTTTAATAACATCTAAACATCAAGATAATATTATGTAAGGCCCGTCTTATTTTATTATATATTTTATTAGTACATGTCTATAATACATTTATAGTAGGTGGTTTATACATATCTTCATTATTTTTGCCCTCTTCCCTTCCCATCCCTCCCTACTACCTCCAACTCTTGATTTCCTTCCCATTGGAAAAAGTTCTATTTACATTTTTTCTTTGATTCTCTCTTTTTTATACTTTTTCTCTTTCTTCCTCCCAACTCTTGATTGCCTTCCCATTTGAAAAAGTTCTATTTCCATTTTTTCTTCAATTCTTTTTTATCTTTATCCCTTCCTCCTACTCACATCTCTTGTTTCCCTTCTCATTTGAAAACGATTCCCCTACTTCCTATTATTTATCCTTTATTTTGCTCTTTCTTTAAATTTTAAGTTTCTCATGTAAGAGAAACTTAGCAGTATTTAAACTTGGGTGTCTGATTCATTCTACTTTATGGTCTTGAGATGTATCCATTTACCTACAAATGCCTCAAATTTATCCTTCTTCATGGCAGAGCAACATGTCCCATAAATAAACTCATTATCTTTAAGGTATCCACATAAAGTTCACTATCATGATAAATGGAGTCAACATCAACCAACTGTTTAGACAAAAAATCTAGAAGCCAGTTATTCTTGACAATGCTCCACTATCACGCTCCTAAATCTATTCCGTTTCCAAATCTTTGTTTCATCTTCAAATATATCTTGAATAATGGGTCTCTACAATCATTGTCACCATAATAGTCCAAATATTATCATCTGTTCCTAAAATATTATATTTTCTAAATTAGCCCATTTCTACCCGCTGTTGCCCTCTCTGATCTATTTCCCCCACACACAGCATCCAGGTTGACGTTCTTCAAATAAAAATCTAATCATGCTATTTGCCATCTTCAACTCATTAGAATAAAATCTAAAACCCTTCATATTGCCTACGCAAGCCTCTCCTTGTTGCTATGAAGTTTTGGTCAATGAAGTTTAATCTCCTTTTTCAGTGTATGCCAAGTCATTTCTGAGATAAGGCTTCAGTCAAACTTTTTACTCAAAATTTTATGTGACTAATATCTATTTGTATTTCAAATTTAAATTTAAATTCTACCTCTTCAGAGGACAAGACTGTTAGAAAAGAAGAAGAGAATGGAATGAGAGAAAGGGAGAGAATAATGGGAGGAAACGATCATATGTTATATTCATGCACAAATATGCCAAAATGAAACCAACTAATCTATAACTAATATGCACAGGTAAAATATAATTTCTACTTGTTCTGAGTAACTTTAGTTGTAGCATGGCATTGATTATCTCTGTTATTTTCAAAGCAAAAAGTAATAATTTCACATGGCAAAAAAAAAAAAAAAATCAAACTATCCGGAAGAACGTTGAGCTAGGTCAGACTAAAGACTTAGACGGTAGTTCTAAGATAGCTGGGTCTACCTTAGGGTTGCATATTTTTGGTTGACTTCCAAACCAGTAAACAAATATTACAAATATTTTACATGAACTCAAGGAAACAAACACAAATGTCCTGACAAGCTTGATAATGATTCTATAACAAAAAGACCCCCCCTTAAAGTCTGGGGTCATTTCTTCTCCCAGCTAAATGGATAATCTATGAAGTTGGAGAATCTCATAAGCCTTTTATAACATAATAGCATGTGTCTTAGTTGCTTTTTCTCATTGAGACAAAATACCCTACACCCAAAGTTAGAAGAGGAAAGGTTTATTTTGGCTCAGAGTTTCTAGAGGCTTCTGTCCATAATCGCCTGGCTCCAGGGCAGGGTGGCATGGCAGAGGGGCATCGCAGAAGAGAAACAATTCATGGAAGGCAGAAGACAGCAAAAGCAAGTGACCATGGCAGCTTCTTTCTGCCCTTTTTATAATCTATCTAGGCTACCCAGATCAGGGCAGGTACCAAACCAATCAGTGGACTAATTTAGCAATCATGCACCCTTATTCCCAGCATCACACATTCTAGATCCAGCCACCTTTGAAAAGCATCCCCTATGACAGCATGGGGCTTTGAGGGGACATCTAGACACAGGACATAACAGCATGTCAGTATACCCTGTTTCACCTTGTTAACATATAACACTTTCTCGCTATGCAGAAGTTAATGACAGTAACATCCTATTCTACACAGATTTGCCAGCATGGCCTATCACACAGTCTTGCCAAGAAATGGACTCTCATCCCCACCCAAAGGAGAATCTGGACAACTGAGATTACAAAACTAAAAAGGCAAGCCACTAAGAATACCCTGGAGAGATTCCTAAACTTTTTCTTTCCTTTCTATATTTTTAAAATATAATTTTATTTGACAAATCATAATTATGTACGGGATACAATATGATGTTTGCATCTGTGTAGGCACTGCTGCAAATTTAAACCAAGTTAATAACATATCCATCATTTCACCAACTTTTTTTTTTTTGTAGTGAGAATGTTAACCTTTTAGGTATCTTTAACTACACAATTCATTATTATTAAATATAATCACTATGCAGTATACTATATCAGTTATACTCATTCCTGAAACATAACTGAAACTTTGCACCCTATGGTAAACATCTCCCCTTTCTCTAACTCTTCCTCCACTCTCACCCTCTGGTAATCACCTCTTTGATTCTGCAACATAATAGTTTTTTAGATTTTGCATATAAATAACATCAAAATTAAGGAGAGATAGTAGGAAACAAAAAGGCAAACTTTATGGAGATATGGAAGAAGATAATAGGGAGAGAAAATAATAGATATGTTACATACATGTACTAATTCCCCAAAATGAATGTAACCATTATGCACTGTAAACATACACTAATAAAAAGTCATCAAATTAATAAAAAGAAATGTTATTTTTCTGATAAATAAATGAGATCAGACAGTTATTTGTCTTTCTTTGCCTGGCTATTTGACTCAGTATCGTGTCATTTAAATCTATCTATTTTGTAACAAGTAACCAAATATCTTCCCTTTTTAAAGCTGCATATTATTCCCTTGAATATATACTCTTATACTCTTTAAAGAAAAATACTGGAGATCAAACCCAGGGTTACTCGATATTTTTTTTATTCATTCATACATTGAGGACACTTAGACTGCTTCCATGTCAAGATTATTTTGAATAATGCTGAAGTAGTATGAGAATGCAAATGCCTTTTTTGACAAACTCATTTCAAGACCTTTTCTTTGTATTTTTACTGTATTTATTGACACTACTATTGCTTATCTTAGGTGACCCAGATAAATTTTACACTCTCATTCCAAGTCAAATGAAAAAATATCACACAGACCCAATCTCATAGAAAGGGAATATGGAGGTAATGATTAGCACATACGGATAAATTCATAGCAAGCCTATCTTCTTTTTTTTCTAAAATGTAGATTAAGATCTCCTTTATAAAAACAATATTAGATCTATTCTTAACTTCTTTGAAACTACCAGGTTTCTGGGCACCAATGACAGGAAGACAGTATAAATAAGAGAATGAATCATTATGGAAGAAAGTAAAAGAGAAAAGTAATTTTGGGATCATATTTTAAAATAAATAGATTGATGTTGAAAGGGAGGAAATAATTAGAGATGAAGTTTTGGTCAAAGGAAAATTAAGGAAATTCTAGAAGATAAGAATCAGGAAAATATTTTTAAAATAAAAAGATTTAAAATTTGTTTTGAGAAAATTAGAGAAGTTAAAATATTAAAGGAAAATTATTCTAGATATGTTTGCAAAAACTGTAAAACAGGCTGACAAAAATAAACTAATGTGTCAATCTGAAAGTTAATCACCTCTATTTGATAAAGGTAAAGTAAATCACTTCAATTTCCCTCTACATATGCTACTCAACATAAAATGGAGTAAAGTCCCAACAAACCCGTAGTAAGTTTAAAATGTCATGTAGGTCAAAAATGCATTTAATACACCTAAGCTGCCGAAGATCATAGTTTACCAACATAGTACAAGAGAGAGTACTGGTTGTTTCCCTTCACAATCGTGTAGCTAATAGTACTAACTGCATATCACTAATCCTGAAAAGATCAAAACTCAAGATATGAAGAGCTTCAGGGCTGGGGATTTAGCTCAGTGGCTCCTCACAAGCACAAACCTGAGTTTGATCCTCAGTTCGGGAAAAGAAATATGAATAGTTTCTACTGATTATCTATGACCATCATACCACTGTAAAGTCAAAATATTGTGACCATCCCCATCGCTTCTCGGCCTTTTGGCAAAGATCAAGTGTAAAAAATTGTGACCATGCTAAGTTGAACCATCATAATATGAGGACTTGTATTCAATTTTTTTTCAGTTACAAGAATAAAACTAACTTGGATTAGTCTGCAGAACTTACATAAGCATTTCAGATTTCTAATCACTGTATATAGTAAGAAAGCCTAATATGGGAATAGTTCAAATATTATTTCAAATAACAGATTTGCAAAATTTTAAAATATACATAGTAAGTGAAAATATACCACCTAAACCTTTTACTGCTTTTTTTTTTTTTGGTACCGGGGATCAAACTTGGGACCTTCCGTTTGAGAGGCAGGCGCCGGACCCGCTGAGCTAAATACCTGGCCCTTTTTTACTGCTTTTTGATTGACAAGACAATGCAGTAACAAGAGTCAATCTAGAACCTAGTCATCTGGAAAAGTTTGATATAAGAAAAATATATTTTTAGATATATTTAAACCTAAAGGAAGATAAGAGTAAAGCATAAAAGATCCAACACCAAATCATTAATTAGGATCCTAGTTATTTCCCATGTATCCAGACAGAAATTTTGTCTCTATAATTAGCCATCAGTGCCCTACTATAAACCACTTGTGTTACACAAGCTTTGGAATGTGATTTTTTTTCCTTTTGATGGACCAGTGTGACATGATTAAGACCATGGGATCTAGAGCCAAATTGGTTTCAAATTCTGCTGCTGCCATTCATTAGTTACTAACTGTGCCTCAGTTTCCCCATATGTAAAGTGGCTTATGATATAATAACAATTACTTAGAAGGGTTATTAAAGGATGAAATCAACAAATACATATGAAATACTTGTAATAGCATCTTGCACAAAACATGCAATGTACAGGTTTTATCATTATTGAAGTCCATTTCCAAAGGAAATCAATAATTTTGTATCGAGATTTGTATTTAGCTCATCTTGTTAGTTAACCCAAAAAGTGATAATACTCCTTGGCTAATTTATAAAGTTCTGATGGGTAAATTAAAATTGGCATATTGCTTCCACAATTGACATCAGCCTCGTATATAATCAATACAACTCATTTTATCTATTAAGCACATCAATGAGCAAAAAGTATTTCATGTTTAATATGAATTTTTGAATTTAAACAAGCCAATTTCTACTCTCTTGAAACAGCTGACTTTAAAATAAAAAATACAGTAACAAATTCCCTCACAGTGTGGAAGTAATAAAACTTGGATAATTATAAAATATTGCTAACTGAACTGATTATAAAAAATTTTCAGAATTAAATAAACCAAAAACTTATTTTGTCAAAAGTGATCAAAAATACCACCAGACAAGGCTAATTCATAGAAAGAATAAAGAAGAACACTGAGACCTCTGGTAATTCCCCTTTCAAAGACCCTGGACTCACTGTCAAAACATTACTTAATTAAAAAATAAAAAAGCAAAATAAAATAAAAAATGTAATCCACCTTTTACAAAGCACCAAAAACCAACCTTTTGATTTAGAAGTAATATTAAGACATGAAAACCAAATACAGAAGGTAAGGATGGTGAAGAGTGAATTAAAAGAAAGGAGGTTCTGTAAGATGGACCCTTTCCCCAAATATATTAAAATACCCACTTTAATATAACTAAACTTTGTATTTAACTTCATTATTAACCCTGATATATTTTAATATATGTTCATATGTGGATAAAAATTATTCAGGGATGCAAAATACAGATGATACCAGGAAATAAGATTTATATTAAAAGACTGTCCTCTATAATGTAAATTCTTCTAGTTGAGATCAATTTCTTCTGACATTTAATGTGGTCATGGACACAGGGAGTTCACAGGGGAAGTACTAAGGGGAAATAATTTTGGAATTTGGAGCATTATATGAAATGACACTATGTTAACTTCATCTCTTTATCTCAACCTTTGAAGAATCAGAGTTGATAGGACTGAAGTTTGAGGAAACTGAAAAATGGTACATGTTCACTAGATATAATCCCAAAACCCCAAATCTGAAATGTTCCAAAATCTGAACATTTTCAATACCAAAATGACACCACGTGGAAAGTTCCACACCTGACTTCAAGTGCCAGGTCACAGATGAATTGCAGGCCCACTAAAACAAGTATATAAAACTACTTTCAGTCTGTGTGGATAAGGTTTGCATATACAACACAAATGAACTTCATGTTTAGGCTTGGATCTCATCCCCTCAATACCTAATTATGCATATTCAAATATTCTCAAATCCCAAACAAAAATCTGAAACACATCTGAGTCCAAGCATTTCAGCTTGTATTCAATCAGTATGATAGAGAAAGGTGAAGATGCATAAAGGGAAGTTCAAAGTGTCTAAGATAAAATTTACCTGATTATCTAATTCATCCCTACACCTAAGAGAAAGAAACAAATACTTTCCTGTTCTTTTTGAACCACAAGCCCCCCAGCCTCACTGCTTTCAATCCTGTTAAAACTGTAGTCCAGATACTAATTTGTAGATTATATAGTCTTTTGTTGGGCGGCCTGGTTAGTCAAATACAATTCCTAACTTTATTTCTGTAGGAAAATGTGTTGTGAATTCAAAATTCCAAACAAACTACTTGAAACAACCTGTTCACAAGTTTGGGACAGCTTGCATACTGTATGTTTTAGATGTAAGAAGTTAAATGACACCTTACTGGATAAAAATGTATTATGACATGTGATTCATAACTATTATTAATCTCCAAAAAATTCTCATGAAATATTGAAAGGTGTGCTAAGATGTAATTTAAATCTCTGAAAAATTTGCTTGGTAAATTTCCAAGAACAGATTGACTCACGATATTTTCAATGTCCAAAAATTTGTCTTTTAGTCATAAGGAATGCCATGTTGCATATTTCAACACTTATGTCTTTATCTTAAATATAAAAATGAAGTCTAAATGTAGCCAATATCAAAAGCAAACCAATCAAAAATATCTTGTTTAAAACTGCTTTTGATTTATTTTTAATGTAGGAAATAAGACTTTGTGGTTAATAATAGGAAGCCTGGGCAATATTAATTATACACAAAACTGAAACTTAGATGTGATATCAAGCTTCCCAAAATACCACGACCTGTTATTACTATACATCACTTTTCTAAGCTGTTCAATGTTCTTTGAAATCATTAGCCAATTCTTCACAAAAAATGTAAGCAATAATGTAAAATAGCCAATGTTAATCTAAATGATAGGGAATTCCTTGCCTTTATCATAAATCAATATAGAACTACACCAATGAAAACAAAAAAAGTTTTCTTCCATTCTAAGTTACTTATCTAGATTGAAATTATTTTGCTTATTTGAAATTTAATACTAATCAATGCCAGAAGTTAATTTAATTTTTGTACCCCTATAAATGAATTAACACATTTCTCTCACATATTTTACGCAGTAATTCATTGTGTTTGGATACTATTAAAAATTTAAAATTTAGAAAAATTAGACTATCATTTCTCCTCTCATGAATTTTCGGATGTGCTTTTTCCATACTTTACTAGCCACTGCTTTAATGAATTTAAATATTAGATTTAAATGATCATTAACAATTTGTCAAAGCAATATCTAATTTACCTACCTATGAAAGATGATGTATTAGTAAATTTTTTCTCAACTTCTTCTCTTTCCCTCAATAAGGTTTGCTACAATTTTGTTTTATATTATGAAAATTTGTCATCCATATTGTTTTGTCATTTTATTCAGATTCACTATAGCATGATGCTTAAAATTTATGAACTTCATAAGAAAACAAAATGTAATCCTGTATTTTAAGTTTTTCTTTTTGAAGATTACTTTCAAGCATCATAATCTAAAGAATCCTATCTCATTTTCTTTCTTGCTTCCTTCTCTTCCTCTGGCAAAACTCAGCTTCTACTAGTTACCTACATACGATCCTTTTTCTAAGATTTCTTTGTTTGATTTGCTAATAAAACCCTTAAGTAATCTTTTCATACTGGGAAAATGAGTCTTTTCTTTTCTTTTTTTTTTTGGTACCTGGGATCGAACTCGGGACCTTGCACTTTCCAGGCAGGCAGCAGAACCACTGAGCTAAATCTCCGGCCCTGGGAAAATGAATAGTAAATAAACTAAGTTTATTTTAATTTCATGATTGAAAGTGTCTTTTGCATAATACAAAGTGTAGTTAAATATATGCTTTTCCTTTTTTTAAGACACTACTTCATTTTCTTTAAGTATTCACCATTAATGAAATTTGGATGTCCCTAATACATTATTTTCACTCCTTCAAATGCAATATTCTTCCATGTGAGTAATGATTGGAAGGGGGTAAGATATAAAATCTCAATACAGTGTATTAAGATGTAGAAATATTCTAATGCCTTGTTTATTAAAAGACTGCCATTCATAATGGGATACAGCACCAACAAACAATCAACAAAGGTGTGTATGTAGGAAAATGTTTCTTCCATTTTGTAAAGTGTCTTCTTCTTAACATTCTAAAAACTATACCAACATTAGCTCATAGGACGTATCTAAGTAAATATGAAAGAATTGAAGTTACCCCCTGTATATTATCAGACCATAGTGCAAAAAAATTGGAGATCAATAACATAAGAAACTGTAAAACCCCAAAAAACACATGGAAACTGAATAACACACTCTTGAACAACAAATCGGTCTCAGAAGTAATTAAAGAAGAAATTAAACAGTTTCTACAAGTAAATGAAAATGCCAGTACAACATACAGGAATCTATGGGACACAAGGAAAGCAGTTCAACACGGGAAATTCATAGCAGTGAATGCCCATATTAGGAAAACAGAGAAAACTCAGATAAATAACCTAATGCAGAACCTCAAGCTCCTAGAAAAAGAAGAGCATAATGAATCCAAAGCTCATACAAAAGAGGAAACTATAAAGATCAGGGCAGAAATCAATGCAATGGAGACTAAGAGAATAATACAAAAAATCAATGAATCAAAGAGTTGGTTTTTTGAAAGAATAAATAAAATTGATAAACCTTTAGCCAACCTTATCAAAAAAAGGAAAGAAATGGCACAAATACATGCAATTAAGAATGAAAAAGGTGAAGTCACAACAGATCCAACAGAAATCCAGAGGATCATCAATACCTACTTTGAGAACCTCTACTCCAATAAAATGGAAAACACAGAAGAAATGGGGAGATTCCTAGATACATATGAATTGCCAAAGTTAAATGAAGAAGATATAGAAATTCTAAACACCCCAATTACAATGAGTCAAACTGAAAATGTAATAAAATATTTACCAACAAAGAAAAGCCCAGGTCTGGATGGCTTCACTGCTGAATTCTATAAGACATTTACAGAAGAACTAATGCCATTACTATTTAAACTCATCAAGGAAATTGAAAGGGAAGCAATACTTCCAAATTCATTCCTGGAAGCAAGTGTTACTTTGATTTCAAAACCAGGGAAAGACCCAACCCAAAAAGAGAACTATAGGCCAATCTCCCTAATGAACATAGATGCAAAAATCCTCAACAAGATACTGGCAAACAGAATACAGAGGGTCATCAAGAAGATCATATACCCTGACCAAGTCGGAGTCATCCCAGGAATGCAAGGATGGTTCAACATTCGTAAATCAATAAGTGCAATACACCATATTAACAGAGTCAAGGACAAAAACCATATGATCATCTCAATAGATGCAGGAAAAGCATTCGACAAAATCCAGCACCCATTCATGATAAAAACCCTACAGAAAATTGGAATAGAAGGTCTTTATCTTAACCTGATGAAGGCTATCTATGAAAAAACAACAGCCAGCATCATACTAAATGGTCAAAAACTGAAAACTTTCATGCTAAAATCAGGAGCAAGACAAGGATGCCCACTATCACCACTTCTGTTCAATATAGTTCTGGAAACATTAGCCACAGAAATTAGAGAAGAAAAAGAAATAAAAGGAATAAAGATAGGAAAAGAAGAAGTTAAACTGTCATTATTTGCTGATGATATGATACTTTACATAGAAGACCAAAAGAACTCTGCCAAAAGACTTCTAGACGTAATTGACAGATTCAGTAGAGTAGCTGGATACAAGGTCAACACTCAAAAAACAATAGCCTCCTTGTACACAAATAGCAGACTCACTGAGAGAGAAATTAAGGAAACAATTCCTTTTACAATAGCATCCAAAAAATGAAATATCTAGGAATCAATCTAACAAAGGAAACAAAAGACCTCTACACTGAAAACTACAGCACTCTGAAAAAGGAGATTGAAGAGGATATAAGAAAATGGAAAGACATTCCTTACTCCTGGGTAGGAAGAACCAATATAGTGAAAATGGCCATATTTCCAAAACTACTATATAGATTCAATGCAATGCCAATTGAAATTCCAACAATATACTTCACAGAACTAGACAAAACAATCCAAAAATTCATTTGGAACCAGAAAAGACCTAGAATAGCTAAAGCAATTCTAAGCAACAGAGACATGGCAGGGAGTATCACAATCCCCAACTTGAAACTAGACTACAAACTACTGTGACAAAAGCAGTATGGTACTGGCAAAGAAACAGACCTGAGGATCAGTGGAATAGATTAGAAGATGCAGAAACAACTCCAGCCATACTCAGCCACCTCATCTTTGACAAAGGAGTCAACCACCATCATTGGAGGAAAGATAGCCTATTTAATAAATGGTGTTGGAGAAACTGGATTTCAACCTGCCATAGATTAAAACTAGACCCATACCTATCACCATGCACTAAACTAAGATCAAAGTGGATTAAAGATCTAAATATTAAGACAGAAACACTAAATTTGCTGGAAGATAAGTTGGGTAGAACTCTTGAAGACATTGGCATAGGAAAAGATTTCATGAACAAAACTTCAGCAGCACGGGAACTAGCAGAAAGAATCAACAACTCATCTTATTAAAAAGCTTCTGCAATGCAGAAGAAACCACCAGCAGCGCTAACAGACAACCTACAATATGGGAAAAAAATTTTAGCAGCTGTACCTCAGACAAAGGACTACTATGTAGACTATATAAAGAACTGAAAAAAAAATCAGACCCCCCAAATTCAAAGACCCAATTCGAAAATGGGCATCTGAAATGAACAGACATTTCTCAGACAAGGAAGTAAAAGCAGCAAACAAATATATGAAAAAAATGTTCAACATCACTGGTCATTTGTGAGATGCAGATGAAAACAACACTGAGATTCTACCTCACCCCACAAAGAATGGCTGCTATCAAGAAATCAACAAATAACAAATGCTGGCGGGGTTGTGGAGAGAAAGGAACCCTTCATTGCTGGTGGGAGTGCAGGCTGGTACAACCACTGTGGAAGTCAGTATGGAGATACCTCAAAGAACTAGGACTAGAGGTCCCATTTGACCCAGCTATTCCCCTGCTGGGTATCTTCCAAAAAGAATTAAAAGAATCATACCACAGTGATATATGTGCACCCATGTTCATAGAGGCACAGTTTGTAATAGCTAAAACTTGGAAGCAGCCCAAGTGCCCATCAACTGGAAACTGGATAAAGAAAATGTGGTTTCTTTATAAAATGGAGTACTACTCAGCCATAAAGAACGAAAAACTAGAGACATTTATATCTAAATGGAAGCATGTCGAGGCCATACTCTTAAGTGAAATAAATAGGACACACATGTGTAAATACTGAACAGTTTCACTAGTGTGAGAAACTGATAGTGTAAACAAGGGTTAAAATGATTAAAATAAATAATTGATAATTTGAAATAGGAAAAAAGGTCCAATGACGAAAGAGTGAAGGGAGGGGAAGGGGAAAGGAAAAGAGGGAAAGGAAAAACTATGAGAAAAGAAAAAAAATGGAAATGAAATCTATGTAAATAGGGAAGGGCGGAGAGGGTGAAGGGTGCACAGGTAATGGGAAAAAAAAATAAGAACCAAGATATATCATGTACAGGTACAAACACCCAATGATGAATGTAAACAAATTGTATACCTAAAATGTACCAATAAAAGAACTAAAAAATAAAAATAAATAAATAAAAATAAATAAAAACTATACCAACATTGCTGTCTGTTCCCATTTGGATCCAGACAGAAAGACATGAGATACATTTGTTTTTTCACACTTTTTCTCCTTTAGCAAGCCTTGTGCTTCTGATCTTTGCCCCATCTTTCCCTCAAGGAACCATATGACTGCTGAGCCACCCCTTGGCCTATAGATTAGCATCCAAGCAAGCAGGTCTTTGAGAGGTCCAACTAAGCCCTGGTAGTGGTCTGAGCCACTTGGGGAGACATTTTTGTTCTGTGTCCCAAACTGTGGTACAGAATTTCTTGGAATAGGATCTTAGGTCTATGTGGGATTATATCCTTGGTCTCTCTTCTTCTCGTGGGGAATACCATGGACATGACAGAGATACATGGAACCCTCTAAACGCTCCAGTACCCTAAGTCTAAAGCTACCCTGAAACCAGTACAGTCAATTTTAAGGAATTTCACAGGACGTTAAAATTTTACCTATATGATAAGGGGCCTCAACCACCAGTCTGTTGCTAGATCTTCAAATCTAATTCCATCAGACAGATGCTTCCTTTACTGGTCTACCAACTTTCTTAGTGGAGAGCATACAAGTTGTACCCTTTCATTCACGGATTTTATTAACACCTCATCCTTCCCTGTGTCCCTAGTAAGAACTGCTAGATCCTTCTACTCTGGGAAATTCAAAGTTTTAATGAAAAAAAGAAGAAAGTGATACTTTTTACTGAAATGTAACAATATTTTTGTGGTGGTGGTGGTGGTGGTGGTGGTAGTTAGTAGAAAGTAAATTATATACAGCCATGGGACCAATGTTATTCAAATGTTGTTAAAATGTGGATCACGAAGTCTTTAAGGCCTGCTAGGAATAATGATCAGAAACTGATTTGTGTTTTATTTATTGTACTTTTTTCAGTAGTGTTTCTTGATCTTTAACGGATGATATCCTACTCAGTGTTAGACCTTGGCAATAATCAGGGAATCGGGGACTCTGACATTGTCTCTGATAATGATTAATTATTCATTAGTTATTACACATGCACACATATGAATTACACTTATAATATGCATGTGTACATTACATATACATACTTGTCAACAGCTGAGTTTTAGTTTATGATAAATCTTGTTTACTTTTATAAAAAATAATTGAATGGTGCCTTCAAAAATTATTTTGGACTGAAGAATCCTAAAAAGACAAAATGAGATTTATTTGTCTATTTTTGTTATATTTTGTTTCTAAAGATGAAAATTTTTATGTATAGTCCCTTAAGAGGCCAAGAAATTTTATCAAACTAATGTTTATTTTTCTAAATTTACAGTTAATATTCAATAGTTATTCTTCCCATTAAATATAATCCCTTATTTTCTAGAGTCCTCAATGATTACTAGAAACATTAACTATAGTTCCTTATACACCAAATACTGAAATAAAAAATACTGCATTGTCACTATAATATTTATCACAATGCTCTACTGTAATATATATTGATTTAATGATTCTACAGTTAATTTAAATGTACTACCTAAAAAGCAGCCACATACCATTTTATACATGTAGTTAGCATCCAAGATATTCACTGAAATATAATTGATGGAAATATGTACATAGCATGATTTCCAGAGGCAAGTGAGCACTAAAGAGTAATTTGAACTGAACTCTAACTCTAAGCCTCTAGAAACATATTTGGAAAAAGTCATGAATGAGTATAAGCATAAAACTGCTTTTCATAAAAGCCCATTGTCATGACCTATGAAACCATACTTCTGTCTATTTGAGAATTTTCACCCTCAAGCTAGAATTGCTAGATTTACCTTAGAAACAGGAAAATAATTGGAATGCTTATAACCGTCACAAAAATTTTTCACTTACTTTATAAGGTATATACAGCAGTGAGAACTAGGAGGTAGAGGTGGAGCATAATTATTCCCTCTTTTTTCCCTTAGTCTATAATTTCCCCAAAATCTCCATTCAGAAATGTACATGAATGTCTCCACAGTTCTACAGTATAATGAGGAGTGTTCTTCAGGGATATAGTGATTATCCATTCCAAATAAACCAGAAATGCCACATGAGATATAGTTTATGATAATCATGATTTAGTGAATGAGAATCCTGGTATCAGCAAATGGCACTATGGTTTTTATATTACCTATGCTAACCCCCTCTTAAGGTAATATTGCCTAAGAAAAATAATAAAAATCACATACATAATTTAACGTTTTCTAAGTAGCTACATTTTTAAAAGTAAAGGAAAAACATGAAAATTATATTAATAGTTTTTAATCCCAAATAGCAACAATGTAATAACTTCAACATTTAATTGATATTAAAAATATTATACTTTAAATTCACTTTCTTACTAAGACTTTGAAACCAAGGTAAAGTAAGCATATCACATTTCCAGTGCTAAATAGCTAGTGACCACTGTTTTAGAGAGCAACCAGTCATTATTCAATGGGACAATGCATCAAGTGTCATTGTGTGCCTTTGCTAGCCCCTCTAAATTCTTACAGACCACCAGTGCAGCTGGTCAGCATCCTGGTGCTTCACTGTAAGCATTCCTTGCTTCTCTCTGGATATTAGACCTCAGTTACTCTCCAACCTCTGCTGGGTACCACGAAAGCTCAAATCATGCTTTCTGGTTAGAAGTTTAGTGTAACCCAAAGTCATGAATGGCAACACTGTGCTACTTTGGAACAGTGGGCATAATTGTGGGGTCAGAACATTGGTCTTCGAAGCTTAATGTCTCTCATTTGAGGTCTCACGAGAAGTTAGCTACAAAAGGAGGTATCAATTGTTCTCATCTGTTAAATTAATGTTTGAGCTAGATGAGCTGGGAAATTGCTGAAATTACCTGACTATTGACTAAGTAATTCAATATCAATAAATATAAAACATGTAAATATAAAAATGTATTACTAAATACATTCAAATCTTATTAATTCAAAATTATAATAATTTAATTATAAATCTATAACAAGTTGAATATATAAAATGTTATGGCAGAAATAAGCATATATATATATATATATATACACACACACATATATGGATTTCTTCAAATGAATGGGGCCAATAAAAGTTTAGAAATGAAATTTTCTTAAATTGCATACTAATTTATTATTGGTCAAATTATTTCATGCAGGGCAATAGAAGTTATTTTTAAGGTAAAAGCTTACAATATTGTCCTCTAAACATATTGAGGTCCACATTTAGTAACCTTTCCCTGTACCATCTTACGCCTACACTCTCAGTATCTGAAAGCCACATGGGATCTAAAGTGAGAATGACTTCTTAGGAATATACTAATTAAAATTATTCTTTTCAGTTGGGAGAAAAATTAGAGAAGATATAAACTGTAATATATATAAAGGTGTTTCTATGACAATGTACCATGGGTAAGTCTTAGTGAATAAAGACACAGGAATAATGAAATGACTGAGATAGTAAATAAATGAAGTAAAATGAAGGAAAAGCAGTTTTGATATAATCAAGGAATTATTATTTGAGTTGACATAAAAATTTCCAGTCAACTTTCAAATTTTAGAGAACACCAATATATTAGCACTTTTGTTATGCAAATATGACTGAATAATCCAAATCTTCCCCAAACATATGTATGATCATATGTAGTAGACAGCGATATCCACATCTATATGTGTTTTATCTCTAAGTACATAGTTTTTGCGCTGTTATTCTCATATTCAAGGTTTATATGACCAATGCTGTTATATCTGTAATTCTTCTCTTTTTATTGACTGAATTAATTGCATCAAGAGAGAAAACTAACATGAGCATGGTGGGGCAGAGTAGTAGGGATTGTAGGATGCTGATAGGAAGACAGAATAAATCTCTAAAAAAAAAATGAGACCTTCTTCCTGATAAACTTATACATTGTATCACTGCCACTAGATAAGGTTCAGCCACTAACTCTCCAAACCTTCATAGACAGACATAGAAACTTTGCAATGAATTTTTTTCTATTGGTGGTCTAATACTAGAAAAATGTTATTATTGTATTTTTCTCTGTGGATGGTCATGATTGATGGATTCAATGTCTAGAACAACAGAATCACAAACTGACATAAATCCCAAAACTATAAAAATATACATATTGCATATAGTGTGTCCACAATCAATTTTTGTGAAGACTGATTATGGTTTGACCTGAGATCTGCCAAGAATATTTTCTTCCAAAAAGTCCCTGGTGCTTCCAAGCACAGACCCTGCTGAGGATACATTAGAGGCTCCAAAATGAACAGAATGTTAAAAACTAACAAGATTTGTGAGAATCTTTTCTTGGCAAATTTGACAATAATTAGTGTCTATTAAATTTTTTAATAGTTATATAGTAAATGAAACAGACATGATATTTATGTATATACATTTGACATTTAGCAGGAAAGATTATGAATATAAATACTGATGAAAATAGATACTTAGGAGAAAGAGAGAGGAGAAAGGAGAAAGAGAGGAGAAAGGAGAAAGAGAGGATAGGGAAGATGGAAGAAATGGAATTTAACTTCTCACTATTCCTTATTTACTTACCTGAACCAACCCACCAGAATATGGGATATAAATACATAATCTAATAAATACAAAGGCAGACTTTTTTTCCCTAAAAATCTATTCTTCATATGTCTGTCGATCATCACCCTCTAGCTCCAGGCATGGTAACAACTTGTTTGGAACAATGTAATAGTCTCTTATTGTTTGCCATTGGCATCCAGTGATGTTCTACCTTTCTTGATTATCCATACAGCAGTCACAATGATGGTTTGCTTTGTTTTGTTTTGTTTTTTGGTACCATGGATGGCATGCAGCAGAACATGAGCTAAATTCTTGGCCCCACAATGATAGTTTTTCAAAAAACTAAAGCTACCTTAACCATACCCTCCAGGAGCACACATCCCATAATCTTGATAAGAACCACCATCCCTGTCTACCTCTCCATTGTGATCTGGTATTATACTCCTCTTCTCTCTCTGCTACAATCACATAAGTCTTCATTAGGCCTGTGAATTGGTCTTATTCCTCCTGCTACATGATTATGCAAATGTTGTCTCCTCTATCTGGAAAGTTCTTCCTATATTTTCATCACCTATTTAACTCCTAAACATCCTTCATACAGAAATGAAATACCATTCTTCAGAGAATATTTCTTTGACCCTTAGTTGTCAAAATTTTATTATAGATAGCCATAGTGTTTATATTTGTTTGTATGGTCATATGGTCATTTGATCAATATATACATATATATTCCCCCAGAAGACTGAGAATCCAATAAGGATTATTTTTCTTTCTTACAGTTGTGTTTCTAGGACAAAGAGAGTACTTGGCACCTATTAAATATATAAGAAATTTTACTGGAAAGGACATAATTATTGTCTTTCTCATCGTTACTATTTGATAACTTAAGCTTTGGGTCATACATAACAAAAGATACATATTTAAGAAAATTATCCCTTCAGAAAATTATCTGTAGTGGTTTTTAATGAACTAAAAGTACTGGAAAGTAACTGTGGACAATTCAAGCCTCACATTGTTTAAACAGACAATATATGCTTAAAGAAAAAATCCAAAAATTTACATTAATAAAGTTATTAATGAATGTGCAATGTTAAATTACTACAGCTAAAATAGCAAGAGGAAAAAGCTAACTTTAATTTCTAACATAAAGGAGGAACAATATTTATTTGCTGCTTTTACTTCTTTGTCTGAGAAATGTCTGTTCATTTCAGATGCCCATTTTTGAATTGGGTCTTTGAATTCGGGGGTCTGATTTTTTCCAGTTCTTTATATATTCTCTCTCTCTCTCTCTCTCTCTCTCTCTCTCTCTCTCTCTATATATATATATATATATAATATATATATATATAATATATATATATATATTATATATATATAATTTTTTTTTTGTACCAGGGATTGAACTCGGGTCCTTGCGCTTGCACAGCAGGTGGTGAAACCACTGAGCTAAATCCCCGGCCCTTTATATATTCTAGATAGTAGTCCTTTGTCTGAGGTACAGCTGTTAAAAATTTTTCCCACGTTGTAGGTTGTCTCTTAGTTCTGTTGGTGGTTTTTCTTTTTTTTTTTTGGTACCGGGGATCGAACTTGGGACCTTGCGCTTGCAAGGTAGGCGCCAGAACCACTGAGCTAAATCCCCAGCCCTGTTGGTTTCTTTTACAGTGCAAAAACTTTTTAATAAGATGAGATCCCAGTTGTTGATTCTTTGTGCTAGTTCCCTTGCTACTAAAGTTTTGTTCATAAAGTCTTTTCCTATGCCAGTGTCTTCAAGAGTTCTACCTAACTTATCTTCCAGCAACTTTAGTGTTTCTGTTTTAATATTTATATCTTTAATCCACTTCGATCTTAGTTTAGTGCATGGTGATAGATAGGGGTCTAGTTTTAATCTATGGCAGGTTGAAATCCAGTTTTTCCAACACCATTTATTAAATAGGCTATCTTTCCTCCAATGAGGGTGGTGGGCTCCTTTGTCAAAGATGAGGTGACTGAGTATTTCTGGAGTTGTTTCTGCATCTTCTAATCAATTCCACTGATCCTCAGGTCTGTTCTTTTGCCAGTACCATGCTGTTTTATCACAGTAGCTTTGTAATATAGTTTCAAGTTGGACATTGTGATACCCCCTTCCATGTCTCTGTTGCTTAGAATTGCTTTAGCTATTTCTAGGTCTCTTCTGGTTCCAGATGAATTTTTGGATTGTTTTCTCTAGTTTTGTGAAGTATATTGTTGGAATTTCACTGGTCATTCGAGAGATGCAGATAAAAACAACACAGATTCCACCTCACCCCACAAAGAATGGCTGCTATCAAGAAATCAACAAATAACAAATGCTGGCAGGGATGTGGGGAGAAAGGAACCCTTCTCCACTGCTGGTGGGAGTGCAGACTGGTGCAACCACTGTGGAAGTCAGTATGGAGATACCTCACAGAACTAGGACTAGAGGTCCCATTTGACCCAGCTACTCCCCTGCTGGGTATCTTCCCAAAAGAATTAAAAGAATCATACCACAGTGATATATGTCCACCATGTTTATAGCAGCACAGTTTGTAATAGCTAAAACTTGGAAACAGCCCAAGTGCCCATCAACTGGAAACTGGATAAAGAAGATGTAGTTTCTTTATAAAATGGAGTACTACTCAGCCATAAAGAATGAGAAAATAGAGTCATTTATAGCTAAATGGATGCATATCGAGGCCATAATCTTGAGTGAAATAAATAGGACACACATGTGTAAATACCAAGTATTTCTCTAGTGTGAGAAACTGAAAGTGTAAATAAAGGTTAAAATGATTAAAATGAATAATTAATTATTTCAAAATAGGAATAAAGGTCCAAAGTGGTACGGGTGATGGAAGGGGAAGGGGAAAGGAAAGGGAAAGGAAAAATTATGAGAAAAGAAAAAAAATGGAAAGGAAGTCTATGTAAATAGGAAAGGGCACACAGGTAATGGGGAAAAAATAAGAACCAAGATACATCATGTACAGGTACAAGCACCCAATGATAAATGTGAACATACTGTATACCTAAAATGTACCAATAAAATAACTTCAGAATAAAAAAAAAAAGAGGAACAATAATGAACACTAGTTCAGTTCCAAGAGGGACCAGGGACCAAACATTATTTTAGAATTCCCACTTAAATGAACGGTGATAACATTAAAGTTAACATTCTGTTCATAATAGCTACACATTATTCACACAATAACCATCCACTTCTGGATACCAAGGGGGATGTTTTCAGTAATGGGTTAAAGCATCCCAATGGAATCAAGTTCAATGTGAAGCTCTTAACCCAGAAAGTTCTTTCAGTATGTTTCACCTTAGGATATATCTCGTCATATCATAGAATGTAAACCTATAAATATAGAGAAATACTTGTTTATTTAATTCATTTGCATTATTAAACTGAGTTATGTCGATAACTATAAGCCTGCATTATCAGCTGTTTGGGTATATTGAATAAAGGCAAGGAAAATTCAATTATATCATATAACATATGGAAGACACTGTTGTACTGAAAAAACTTGAAGTTAAATCCCAGTGACATCCATTGCTTTGGGAAGCTGAGGCAGGAGGATTGCAAGTTCAAGGTCAGCCTGAGCAACATAGCAACTTAGCAAGACTCTGTCAAGAAAGAAAGAAAGAGAGAGAGAGAAAGACAGAATGAATCTACCTGGCAGTATAGCTCAATGCAATAGCCCTGGATTCAAATCCTAGTACCAAAAAAAAAATCCAGAGACATAAAATCAAATTTTGGATTGTTGTATGATTCTCAGTCTAAGTTTGAAGAAGGAAATGATGCCCAATACTATTAATTAGTAGAGAAAACTAAGTCAAAACCACAATAAGATATGACTATAACAGGGGCTGGGGATTTAGCTCAGTGGTTTTGCCGCCTGCTGCGCAAGCGCAAGGAGCTAAGTTCAATACCTGGTACCAAAAAAAAAAAGGTATGACTATAACAACAAAAACATACTAAAAATTCTCTTTTTTGAGGATATGGAGAAATTGGAACTATGGTAGACTGCTGTTGAGAATGTGAAATGGTAGAACCACTATGGAAAAGAGTTTGGTAGTTCCTTGGAAAGGTAAAGGAGAAGTACCCAGATGGCTTACTCTTAGGTACATAGCCAAAAGAGCTGAAATTAGACACCTAAAGGAACTTACATGTGTAAACATTCATAGCAGCATTATTTATAATAGCCAGTCAATGGCAACAACATAAATATCCATCAATGGATGAGTAATTAAACAAAATGTGGGGTATAACATCAATGAACTACTCCTTAGTTATAGAAAGGAAGGAAGTACTAATATATACAACCCTGTGGATGAATCTCAAAGACAATATCCCAAGTGAAAGAAACCACATATAAAAGATCACATAATCTGTGATTTTATTTATATGAAATACAAAGAATAGGCAAATTCATAGGACCAAAAACAGGTTTTTGATTGTGAGGGGCTGGAGGGATATAAAAAGAGGGAGTGATTTTTTTATGAGGATAGTTTTCTTTTGGGATGATAAAACCGTATTTGGAAATATGCAGAAGTAATGGTTGCACAATATTACAAATGACTATGCCTCTGGATTGTACACTTTCAAATAGCTAATAAGTCATGTGACTTACAAAATTCATAGCCTCTTTTGAATGGCCACATGAGGAACTCAGAAAATCTTCTACATATAAACAAACAATAAAACTAGATAAAAGTGTCATAGAACGATATTTCAGGATCAACAAACTGATGAAAGTTTACAAATATAGCTCAATATTGATTCAAGAGAAACTATTAAGGTTCAAATAGTAGATGAGAGTTTGTGATGTTATTTCAGGGCATATTCCACCTGCATTACCAGCCATCCCCTCTAGATCTTTCTTACAGTAGATCTTTATTACAGTATTATATGTATAACAGAGTATGGCAGCAATAAGGTGCAACAGATGTTCTAGAGACAGAGAAGTAAAGATTCTGAGCAGAATTTGAAAAGGGCTATGTCCTGAGGTATTGTCAGAAACAATAGTAATTTTGTGTGCCTAGTAATCAAAAAAAGCCAGTATCACAGCTGATGTGAGGTTACAAATCTGATAGGGAAAAGCTACAGAATGAACTACAACCAGAAACTTTATAGGGATAGCTAGAAAGAGGCACGCAGAAAAACAGGAAAACATGGCCCTTACACATACACAAACAAAAAAAGAATTTAATCAAAACCATCTCTGAGGATCATCAGATGTTGGAATTGGCAGGCTAAAATGTTGTAATGGCTAATTACAATTATGTTCAAATGAGTAAAAGAAACTGTTTTAAAAATGAAGAGCTGGGGGGCCAGGGATTTAGCTCAGTGGTGCTGTCACCTGCCTTCCAAGCACAAGGCCCTGAGTTCGATTCCCAGTACCAAAAAAAAAGATAAGCTGGGCATGGTGGCACATGCCTGTACTTGAGAGGCTGAGGCAGGAGGATTGTGTGAGTTTGAGGCCATTCTGGGCTACATAATGAGTTCAAGACCAGCTTGAACTACATAGTGAGACTTTGTCTCAAACAACAGCAGCAACAATAAACCCACAAGCCCAAAATGAAGAAAGATGGGACAACCATAGTTCATCAAATATATAATTTCAATCAAAAGATTAAAATTAATTTAAAAAATTCTAGAGCTGCTAAAATATAAAATTGAAAATTTTACTTGGAAGGCTCAAGAGATTTCAGTCTCCAGAAAAATATCTAAAATAAATTAATAGATATTTTCCAATCTTTAGAAGAAACGTGAAGAGAGAAAAAGGATGAAGTAATACAATCATGTGTGGTGGTTCCAGCCCCCAGTGACTTAGCAATTTAGAGAGATTTTTTTTTCATTAAGTTTATTGGTACATTTTAGGTATAGAATGTTACATTCATCGTTGGGGTCTTGTACTTTTACACGATGTATTTTAGTTCTTATTTTTTTCCCATTCCCCTGCCCTCCCTTCACCCCCTCCATGCTTCACTATTTATACTTTGTTTCCATTTTTTCTTTTTCTCATATTTTTTTCTTTTCCCTTCTTTCCTTCCCCCTACCCTTTCCACTTCCCCAACTCCTTTAGACTTTATCTTCAATTTAGAGAGATTTTTGTCCCAAAATAAAAAAGAGCTGGTGATGTAGCTTGTTGCAAAGGTCCTGGGTTTAATTTCCAGTAAGAAGGGAAAAAAGGAAGGAAGATAGTAATGTAGGGAAGAAAAGAGGGAAGAAGGGAGTGATGAGAGAAGAGAGAGGGAAGGAGAAGGAGGGACAGAGGGAGAGAGAGCGAAATGAAGGAAAGAAAAAGGCAAAAAGAAAGGAAAGAAGGGAAGAAAGGAAGCAAGGCAAGAAGGAAGGAAGGAAGGGAGGGAGGGACGGAGGGCGGAAGGGCAAGAGGAGCATATGAACAATGCCTCAGAAACCTGTGACAAATCTTTCCAGTAGGGCATATGCATAAATGGAGTCTCAGAAAAGAGGAAAAAAAGGGTAGAGAAATTATTTGAAGTAATAATAAACAAAATTCAGAAATTTAATAAAAAACATTAATTACATATCAAAGCAGCTCAACAAACTTGAAGTATGGAAAACAAGAGAATCACATCTAGAGATATAAACATCAAGCTATTAAAGAGTAAAGATCAAGAGGAAATTGAAATATAGTAGAGAAAAAATAATTCACTATATTGAAGGGAACCATATTAAGTTTAACATAATTCTCATCAGAAACTATAAAGTTCAAAGACAGCGTGATAGGATGCTTATACAGGTAAATAAACTATGTGCACATTTCATGACTTTGGTTTCACTTACTGTTTTAGAAAACAACTGCATCCTGGATTATCTCACTTACATGTAGAATATAAAGAATTTGCACACATAGATGCAGAAAAGAGTGGTTATCAGAGGGTGAGTTAGAGAGAATTAGGAAGATGTTGGTCAAAGGATACATATAGCTTTGTAATCATAAAATGAGAAAGTTATAAAGACCTAACGTAGAATATAGTGACAGTAAATAATGATGTAGTATGTACTGAATATTTGATAAGACAATGAAACTTTAATTATTTTATGACAAAACAAGTAACTGTGATATTATAGGTACGTTAATAGTTTCATTGTGGTAATAATTTCATTATATATATAAAATATCACATTGTATATGCCAAGTATATATATATAATTTTTATAAAGCTTCAAGGCAACAAAACTTAAATATATCAACAAAAGAGCCTTTTAGCCTTAATAAGGATAACTGCATAAAGTAATCATTCTATTATCCTATAATCAAAGTCCTGGGAAAGAAAATAACTATTAATCAATAATTTCATATCCAGCTAAGCTAACCTTCAAAAATGAAGGAGAAATAGTTATTTATAGATGAAAAAAGAATGACAGACTGTTTGTATTCTTTCTTTATAAAAAAAATTAAGGAAAGACCTTTTGGTTGAGAATAAAAAAACACCAGATGGTAACTTGATTCCATATAAAGAAATAAATACAATGACAATTCAAAGATAGTGTCATATATTTTTTCATATCATCCCTTAACACTTATAAAATGTTATTTCTTAGCACAACAATTATAAAACTGTATCATTTGTCAGAAAACAAATAAGGATGTCATATGTGTGTATCTGTATCATACATACATTGCATATTAATGTATCATGTTTTATAATTTATTATGTATGATATATTTTATAAATATTGAGTATATATCACAAAAAAGAGGTGGAGTGTAAAATAGGTATAATGGAGCCAGACTATTAAAGCAGATAGATAGGTAATAACAACTTCAATCCACAGAAACAAATGAAAAGCAGCAGAAAGGAAAAATATGTAAGTTGATACGAAAAAACCGAATACAGTTTTGCTCTTTCTCCCAAATTTTTTTTTTACCAGGCATAGACTGTATGAATCAGATGTCAACAACAAAGGGACAAGTAGGAAATCAACCAATATTAGGAAATTAAACACATTTCTAATTAACCCATAGGTCACACAGAAAGATCACAAAGAAATTTAGAAGATAGTATGAGTTAAATGGAAACAAAACAAAAAAATGTGATATGACTGAAGCAGTGATTATAGAAAAATCCAGCTTTAAGTACTTACAATAGAAAATTATAAATATATCAAATGAATCACTAAATTTTACACAGCAGAAAGTAGGAAAATAATAGCAAACTAACTGAAAGCAAACAGCCGAAAAGTAGGAAAGATTAGAGTAGAAAACAGCAAAACAGAGAATGGAGAGAAAAAAAATCAATGAAAGCTCAGTCAGTTCTGTTAAACAAGATCAATAAAATCGACAAACCTTCAGCTAGTTGACCAAGAAAAACAGTGAGAAACCACATATTACCAAAACCAAGAACAAAAGGAGAAAAGTCACTGCTTACTTTACAGAAATTTAAGGACTAGAAACTCACTAAAGGAAAATTTTAATGTGGGCAAATTAAGCAACTGATACAAAATGGACATAAAATGTGTCCCCAAAAGACACAAGTTATGAAAAAACAGTAAGAAATAAAAATCTGAGTTGATCCATAATTTAAAATTTAATTCATAATTTAAGACTTTCCACAAAATTAAGGCTAACCTTAGATGACTCCAGTAGTAAATTTTATAATTTAGAAAAAATAGAAAAATAGTGCTAGAACAATTATATATACAAAAGCTAAAAGATGAATTCAGACCCTGGTATCTCAATATAACCCAAAATTACTCAAAACTCTTCATAGATGTAAATATAAAAATTAAATCCGAAGTATTTAGGTAAAGATATCTCCCTGACCTTAAAGCATGACACATAAAAAAGTTAATAAGCCATTTTATCAAAAGTACTTTTGTTCCTCAAAAGATACCAGTAGGAATATGAGCATGGAAAGATGTAGACTGCAGAAAAAGGAGTTGGGGTGGGGGTGCATGGGTCCCCAGAATCCCCAGTACTGAGGGTGCGCAAGGAAGAGAGACAGAGATTGATAGATTTGTATCAAAATATCTACATAACTTTTAAAGGTCAAGGAAACAAACCATCCAACTAGAAATTCACTAGAAATGTGAACAGATATTTCATCAAAAAAGACATATAAGAAATGTGTAAGTGCATGTGAAAAGATGCGCAGAAACATTAATCAATAGGGAAATGAAAACTAAAACCACAATTAAAATCACTTTGGACCCATAATGATCATTATATTAAATGAAAAAATGGTACATGCATATATACCATTGCAAATACTGCCGCCACTTTGGAAAACAATTTCCTAAACATTTAAACATGAATTTACCATAAAACTCAGCAATTCTACTCCCAGATATACAGCCAAAAAGAAGAAAACGTGTCTACACAAAGACTTGAATGTGAATGTCATAGCAACATTATTCATAGTAGGCAAAAAATTTTAACATTTTCATCAATAGGTGAAAGGATAAACAAAATATTTAGCCATACAATGGAATGGCAATAGAAGGTAACAAATAGCTCATGCACACTAAAACTTGGGGTAACCTCAAAAACCTTACACTACATAAAAGAATCCAAACCCCAAACCCATCTATTATATGATCTCAACTAAATGATATGTCCAAAAGACAAATCCATAGAGAAACAAAGTAGACTTGGTTGCCTAGATCTATGGATGTGAGCTGACACTAACTGCAAATGGACATGAAGAATTGTTGGAGGATGATGGAAATATTCTAAATTTGAATTGTGATACTGGCTAAACAGTTCTATAAATTTAAAAATCACTGAATTACATACTGAAAAAAAAGAGTATTAAAGTATGTGAAAGATACCTCAATGAAGTTGTTCGAAATTATGGAAGAAGTGAAACTTTACTGATCTTTAATCAAGTAAATATTGGAAAAGACACATAGGCATTAATAGAGCATTTGTAAGTAATATATTGTTTTTCTTGCTACTGAATAACAAATTTATGTTGAAAACACAGTTGTTGTTGAAACAATAGCATGCAAGTTGTCTGATGGCCATGTTTCTCCCTCTGAGCCTTCACATCTGCAGTTCCCTCTCTGTAGCATGCAGTTCCAGAATTAGGACATCTGCATGGTGCATTCTTTCAGTTCGTTAAGTACTCTGATCAACTGCCAACTCCTGGAAGAAATCTGAAATAAGCCTTCAACTTTCTCATCTTCTTTACTTTGTACATCTTTTCCTCATTAGATTTCTTTAAAATCCATTATTAAATAACAGAAGTGCTCTAGAATAGTACCTGGCACATACAGGAATTCAATAACTATTTGTTCACTGAATGAATCATGTCACCAATACAACTACAATCATCAATAGCATAATTTGAAACTATCATTTAGAAAACCCTATTAAAAATGAAGGAGGTTGAGCCAGGGATTTAGCTCAGTGGCACTGCACTTGCCTTGCAAGTGTAAGGTTCTGAGATTGATCTGTGGTTAAAAAAAAAAAAAAAAAGAGGAAGGAGAAAGAAAGAAAGAAGGAAGGAAGGAAGGAAAGAAAGAAAGAAAGAAAGAAAGGAAGGAAGGAAGAAAGGAAGAAAGAAGGAAAGGAAGGAAGAAAGGAAGAGGGGGGGAGGGGGAGGGGGAGGGAGGGGGAGAGAGGGAGGGAGGAAGGAAGGAAGAAAGAAAGGTTAAACACAAGCAAAAATGTGCATATTTTTCATTTTTCAAAGACTTGGAAAATTTATAAAGTATTATTTGTCCTATAGACTAAAATATAGAGAGGAAAAAGAAAATCTCCAGAAGTGAAATGTTTCAACTCACTATCTCTCTCAGGACTATGTTCTTCACAGAAACCATTTTGGATTTACTCCATTGGTGAGGTTATAAAGTGGTCATTTCAGTGGGCCACTGATGTCAAAGGCTTGTGTTGTGATATCATTGAGCAAAAATTATTATCCGGACCCAGTGAGGAAAGCTCTTGTCAGAGCACTCTGGTCCCTCTTAGGTACATAAAGAAAATACAATTACTTTCATCAGGATAGTAAAACAGACAGAATATTAAAATAGAAGACTGCCTTAGAAAAAAATGTTTAAGATAATTCTTTTCATATTCTATCTATAATGATAGGAAAACAAAAATCTGGGAAATATTAGTGGCCAAATGAGTTTCTTGTCCTTACCCTTAGAGTCAATCCCTTTCATCAGAAAGCCCTGGTTTCTTTTGTGCCTTTACTGCTTTGTAAGGGAGGCGCTGTACATTTTGTTTTCTTTCGGTACGTGTGTAAGGAGAAATGGAAGATAAAGTTGCTAAGTCTCTGTCTCTCGTTTGTTTTTCCTTCCTCTGCAGAGCTGGATGTTTGCAGGGATTACAAGTTCTGGTTTTTATCTATCCCAGGGAGAGAAGGTCTACCCCTGTCCACTTCTTCCATGACTGAGGAAGTAAATCTGCCTAAACCTGGAACTAAATATTAGCCTGATTCCCTGTGCATATTTTCTAATACCACCTTTATCAGTAAAATGTCATCCTTTTCCTTTATATCATAGCTGATTCAAATAATAAAAATCAGGGAGAGATCTGTAAATCAGTCTTTCTCAACTTTAAATGCATCTTAATTGATCAGTATTAATATCTTACCTGAAGAGACAGAGGCAATAAAATTAAGGAGTACTGAAGTCCTTACTATTGTATATGTCTAAATTATTTAACAGTGCATCAGATTCCTTATTTCTTAAATGGTGTAGCAAAGGCTTCCTAATTAAATTGAAGGAATGGGCTGACAGATAAAGTGTGTCTTCTGTGGTATAAACCCTTTTCATATTTTTAAGTATAGCTGCCACTCAGTAAACCTGAAATGATTATAGAGAGAAATGACTATAAAGACCAGAAAATACCTGAAATAAAAGACTTAGATTGCTCTTTTTCCAGTCTACTAATTTAAGGACAGTTTGATCCAAACCATTTGAGATGACAGGAGTAAAGAATGGATGAAAAATGGATGAAGCTACTTTTACCAAAACATTTTAAAGATTTTAGGTGTGCATTTTGTAGACTATTATGCCAAATAAACAACTACTGTAATATAAAGGACCCATCATATCAATTATTATCACTGTCAATCAGAGAATGAAAGCATTCTACAATGGTCCTGACAGAACTGACTATTATGATTGTTTCTGCAATGTTCAAAACATGTAAATGAAGACACTTCAAGAAGATTTTGACACAACAGGTTTAACAGATAGGGCCTAATTATGTCAGTCAGCAGAATTCAATTACCAGGAGGGATGGCTGGACATTCTAGATGCAGAGCTTGGATTAAAGTTGCCCGTATATTTTTAAGATCTGGCTCAAAGTAGAAAAAAAAATCTAAGCTCTTAATTTCTTAAGATTATTTCTTTAAGGTTCTATGACTATTTTAGTATTATTTGAAAAATTAGTAGTGGAAAATGAACTCTTTTCAAATACATCATTTTCAAATGTATAACTTAAATGTTAACATTTTAATAACTTGCAAGTACATTATGTTATTAAAGATTTTTTTCTCTCAAAATTAACATATGGTTTCCACTTAACACAGTGGCCAATAGCTAGTCTCCAACAATAGCTTCCCAAGGAACCACGCTCTCAAGTACTAATTCCAATGTAAACTAACCTACCTTTAAGGTGAAGGGCTGGACTTATGGCTCAGTTTTTGACCAGCAGAATGTAGTAGAAATGATACTGCATGTTTATCAGGCTAGGTCGTAAAAAATCTTGCATCTTCCACTGGGTCCTTTGAAATGCTCCACTGGAAGAAACCAGCTATTGTACCACGTAATAGATTGCCACATTTTTTATAAGTGATAGGCAGGTGCAGAGCTACATACAGGGACAAAGATAACAAGCTCACTCCAAGGTGTTCCAGCCATTTCAGCTGAAATATCAGACACAGATAAGAAGCCATCTTATATACCCAATCCAGTCAAGAATTTGGATGACTCAGCTCTTGCTACTACATGGGACACTCCAAGTGAGAATGGTCTACTAAATCCAATCAAATATCAGGATGACAAAAAGTTGTTTTAAATTTTGGAGTGGTTTATAATGCAGCTGTAAATAAATAGAATTGGGTTTGGAGTTGAAAGAGCTCAACACTAGGTAGCAATCAGAGCCTTCCTTATTCTTAGGCTGCCATTCACTACTGACTTGATATTAAAGGAATCACAACTTCTCTGCATCCCTATATTAAAATCCATAAAATGAAAAGACTCGATCTAGATCAAATATGAATGTCATTGAAGAAATTCCTGGAATGTACAAATTACTTGAAATATAGAGGATAATTTTACAAATATACATTTAATTTCAGAATGTGAGGGTGTTTGGTTTGCAGCAGGTTTTCACAGGAAAAGATTTAAAAGATCACAACATCTCTAAAGCTTCCATCTTGGAACTTAACTTATTTTGTGAAAGTCAAAGAGATAGAAGCTTGCCAATGGTCTATGGTAACAAAGAATTTTTACAACCAGCCATGGTGGCACATGCCTGTAATCCCAGCACTCTAGGAGACTAAGGCAGGAAGATCCAAGTACAAACCCACTCTGGGCAGTTTAGCTACTTAAAAAAGGGAGGCTATGTAGCTCAGAGTGGAGACTCTGGGTTCAATCCCCAGTAATACAAAAAAGAAAGAAAAGAAAAAGAAAATTGTATAAACTAGAGCTATTTTTAAAAAGTTTTAAATCTTTCTTTAGTCAAAATGGTACTGAGAGCTCATTTATCCATAACTTCTGCAAATATTTCACCCAGAAAATGTCTATATTATGATACAAATTTCGAAAAACTAAAGAAGGAATAATGAACAAAGTAGAGATTTCTTATTGTAGTTATTTCATGAGTCAGGTATTCTTCTAAAGAATGCATCTTCCAATCTCCCTTCCCTAGGGCCTCTGTTACATGGTGTTTTCTTCCTCCAAACATCCAAAGCTAGTCTAAGCTTTGGATTCAGTTTACAATTGCAGAAATAGTATAATAATCTTCATATTTTCCTCTCAATGAAACAACTTATCAAACTTTTCAATAACACCTATGTATAAAAACAATTTTATCATCATTCAGCATATTTGTCAAGATTTTCAAAGTCAAGAAAAGCTTGTTAATATTTGACCTCTGCCCAGTAGGACATGGGTCCATAGGGAGAGGATTTTCTATTTTTTTCTAACAACTTCTGTTTTGTAGAGTAGAAAGAGATACTGACAGCTTTGGCCCATTTCTACAGTTGCCCCATTGTGGTAACAACTCCTTTGTTGCTCATTCTTCTTGCTGTGCCTGCAACCTGGTTCATGCCTGAGTTGACTGGAGATAACATCAATTTAACACTGGAGCCATGGGTTAATGGTAACTCTTCCAAAGTAACAATTAAGGATAAATAAACTGGAATAAGTGATAAGCTTCACTTTAGGTAAGCTTGTACCAGCCCACTCAGTATCTTGGCAAACTTTTTAAATTATACTTAAATTAGGAGTCTTTTTAAAAGAATGGGTATTATTATGAGGCATTCCCTCTACTATCTGACTAAAAAAAGGGCTTTTTTCTCTTATTAATTGCTGATAAGAAGTGAACTGATATATCCTATGTCACAATCACACTGAGGTGAACATTATTGCTATAGCTTATTTCAATTTTTATTCAATTCTTAAAGATTTGTATCATACCAATATATCACTTTCCTAACTTTCCATATTTTGTGAGCTATTACATATTAATAATTCTTTAAAAATCAGGATTTCCTCAAATTTCAAACTTCAGCAGGAAAAACAAGAATAGTAAATTTGTAGAATCATAGTTTTCAAGTGGAATATTTAGGAGATAAGGTGATGTTCGGTTTTATTTAAGCAATTTCCTTCCACAGTAATACAGTTAACCAAAAATAAAGATTTTTTTTTTTTTGTAAGACACAATGAAAAAAAGTCACATTCATGAGACTGACTTCCAAGTCAACCTCAAAAAGGTAGTTTTCATTGGACATGTTTCTCTACACTGGAAAATATCATGATGAAGTTCAGTATAATGAAATTTCATATGACCAAGAAGTCTCTTATCTACTGTCCACACACAACTTTCTCTGTAATTTACGGGAAGAAAAATATGAAAAAAATATCAAATGTTGGGTTTGAATTTTTTCAAAATTCATCATCCAAAATAAACAAATGAATGGAAATATTTTGTAGTCATTCCTTGAATCCCACTAAATCAAATTTGTACCTCCAAAATCACAAAATTTTTGCCCCATAAATGTGGGATTGGCACTTGTTACTTTTGACTTAATAAATAATACCAAGTATAGCTAGATCTTGTCTAAGAAACCTCCAAGGAAATCAGAATTGCTTTAAGATGAGAAATCAGCAGATGGCACTCTTTCCTCTACATCCATTTTGAACTACCTTTTCAAGGCAGAATATTAGACGTTACATATTATTTGGGGCTGTGGAGGTCTTGAGTAAGTAGTGATAAGTCAGTATTGAAGACAAGAGACAGCACTTGTACATCAGAAAATGACCAATCCATTTAAATTTCATAGGTAGATGTACTCATCTTCATTGTCTGTTATCTACACGCACATGGATAAGTAACTATTACTACGTTACATGATGATTACTGCACTCCCATGCAAGAATAACATTCTGAAGTTACAGAATCCTCCCTAATCCAACATGAACAAAACTATGTTCCTGCCCACCCAAATAGCCTTCATATTTTGATTTTCCTTCTCAGCAGTTAATCGACCAACACCTAAACTCAAGAGGCTGGGTTCCGTTTTCAACTTCAATCAAGCTGAGAATAGAAATTAAATGGCCTGGGCTGGAGATTTAGTTCAGTGGTTCTGGCGCCTGCCTCGCAAGTGCAAGGTCCCAAGTTCAATCCCTGGTACAAAAATAAATAAATAAATTAATTAATTAAATGGCCTGATTCTGCAGACTGATGAGAAAAGAGACATTGATGTCTTCTAGGTGAATAATCTGTAGTTCAAGTACTTTTCGCAAAAAAAAAAAAAAAAAAAAAAAAAAAAGCTACTCTGAGTAGTGTTGACTTATTTGCTACAAGTATTTCTCTGCATTTCTATGTAACTTACTAAAATTTCTTCACTTAAAAAAAGAAGTACTGAAAAGATTTCCCCTTAAGACTAAAACAGCTTAATGATTTCAATGAAAAAAACTCACCTTCAGATAAGAAGAAACCATTTCATTAGCTCATTTAAGAGGATTCCTAAAACACATCTGCAAATGTAGTCACTGCCATTGCCAAGAGTAATCTGGGTTTCATAAACATTAGAAAGATATTCCAGTCTTTAATAATAACATGTTATCTGCTAACCATCCTTTATGTACTAAGAGGTTACCAGGAGGGGACTTTGGCTATAGTGAACTAATTTCTATCTTGTTTCATATGAGGGACCCACAAGTGTATTAGAAAGTTTATCTGATTTCCTGCAAATGCTGAAAAAATAGAGGACAATTTCAAGGGCTTAAATTTGAGATATGAAGCAAGATTTATTGTTGCTTTTATCCATAAAATAGAATAAATATTAGAATAAATTAGAATTCTACAATTTAAATTATTTTTCATAGTTTTCTAAGACCACTTACAAGTCTCATTTCAAGTGTGATATCACATCTGCAGCTCCCTAAAGGATATTGTGGGAATAAGAAAGTATAGATGGTCTAGATGGCTGGATTAGTGATAAACAGAATTAATTTAGGTAGGTATCTTTTTCCCATATTCAAAAGACAAGAGCAATGGGTAATAACTTTTGAAGAGAAACATTTATTGGACCATTAGCATAAAGACATCTGAAATTCTTAGTAACTTGTAGTTTTTATTACAACGTTTATTTCCTTTTATTAGGAACATATTTAGGAAAGAACTGATGAGGAGACTGAGGAGCATATGAAGCATGGACTCAGAAGGACATTACATAAATGGATAAAGATGTGTTTTTTTAATACAATGAAGTACTACTCTGTCATAAAGAAGAATAAGCTTGAGACATTGCTAGGTAAATGGATGCACCTTGAGACCGTACTCTTTATTGGGATAAACTGGACACACATGTTTAAATACTGCATTGTTTCTCTGGTGTGAGAAACCTAAGCATAAATAAGGACCAAAATGTGTAATAGATATTGATTTAACTGATGTATTCTATGACTGAAAAATTTAGATCAGTCAACATTCCTCTTCTGGAGCTTCCTTTAACTGTATCATCACACATAACCTTCCTGGATAACTGCTCATTGTACAGGATGGCATACCAACCAGTGAGAACATGATGCTGAAGGCATTATGTTCCTCAGAGGCTATGGGTTTAGCCAACTCTCCTGAAGAAGCATTGAGATTTCTAAGCCTCTTCACCTGATTCTTTCTGCTCCTGTGCCATTCACAGCTCTTAGTCTGACTAACAAAAGTCAGTAGACAGTCTGAGAGCACCACACATAGCATGAACAAAATATACGGTCATCCTCTCTGAAAGATATAAAGGTTTGATGTACTACAAAGCAACTGGAACTGAGAAGTTCATTAGCCTTAATTTTGGGCAGATTCTATAGATTTTAGTTCACTGGAAAGACTGATCATACATTCAACATGTGTAACCATAAGAAAATAGTAGGTTTGGAAGAAAAAGTAGCAAAGTTTAAGTTAACTTGCCAGGTACAAACTGGACCCAGAAGTAGCTTCTTAAAGTCATCAATTATTTAATATTAAATTTAGAATGACTTCCTAAATTCACAATTTGGGGGTCTTGTCCCTAATATAGACTACACAGTGTTGAGAAGCATAGTATATTATTTCATTAAGTGCTTTTGGAAGGGGATTTAGAGGTAAAACTGCTGGCTTTGTGTGGCAAGGTCGTGACCTTTGACAACTTTAGAGCTTATCTCTTTCATCTTCTCACTCCCTTGAGACCCCTAACTTGCAGAAGAACCAAGCCCCTAAGCCTGGGCTAGACAGAATTCAGCATTGTTGTAGAGCTAGATTCTCTTTCCCTCTCCCTCTCTTTCTCTCTCTGTCTCTCTCTTTCTCTCTCCCCTTTTTCCCCCTCTAAACAAAACAGATCTGAACTGAGCCAAGGAAACAAAAATGTATTGTTCCTCGCAGATGGAAGCCAGTGTCGCCTAGGTAACCAGATTAATCTCCTTTTTCTCTCCCTTCCTCTCTTGTAGTGCGGTAATCGGTGGGCTCTTTTCACAAAAAAGCCAGCCTCAAAGCTGGGGCTCTAACTAGGTTCCTAATTAGCTGCAATTTACAATGAAGACAACATGATGAGATAATAGAAATTTGCAAAATAATGACATACCTCAGCAAAATATTCCTCCTCCTAAGAACCATTTTTATACAAAAACAATAAAGAGGGCCCTTCTAAAGCAAAGCTGGAAAATGGTGGTGTATTATGTGACACAGAACATTATTGTTCGCCTCTTGTTCCCCCAATCAACAGCTTATTGTTTGGCATCTTAAATAAAAATGACTCAAATACAGGCCACATAATGATCTCCATTGCGCTAATACACTGTATATACTGAGTAGTCAAAAATGTACGGGAGCCAATGCCAGCGGGGCTGATAAAGTAACAGGGCCTGGGGAAGGTAATTTACAATACAATGCAATAAGCATTATTACTGCTCTTAATCACACATATCTTTCTGATTCCTGTCAGGATGCAACTCTGACATCAAAAAAGGGCACCCAAAAGGAGGGCTGCTAGTTAATGAAATATGATGGATCACATTTGTTTTCATGTGGTGGTTAGCTCAAATGAAGCAGCCTCCAGACTGTTAGCCAACAGTATTCTCTTGTGTGACATCAAAGACTACCATTCAGTGGGGGCAGAAAAAAATCACAGTAAGACAGCACAGAGGGAGGAGCTCCTAGGAACTGAAAGAACCATTAATAGTAATCTCTACCTTATGTCCAAGAGAACAGAGCATGAGGAAAAAAGGCCAAGGCCCACCATCACTGATTTCACAATGAGGATCATCAGCACCCTTCCGGCTTAGGGAGAATGGTACAGCTAACATGCAGTGGACAAGATGTGACATTTTGCTGTACAGGAGCAATGTGTCACCAGTGGCAAGAGGTGCATACCCTTATGCCTTGTCTGAATCAAGATCACAGCATACTCTGAAACATGGAGTCCAAAATAATAAAACAGAATCCAATGCCATGTTTTGCATCAACAAGAATCATTCATAAATGGCAACAGATTGTCTAACCAATCAGGGAAAAAAAAATACACAAAAAGTAAGTCCACATTTGCTTATGGCCTAGTAATTGTGAAGAGTACAGCTGTGCATACTTGAGAACTAATGGCCCCTGGACTTGCCCATAAATAACTACTGACTAAAAACCAATTGGCCAGAGACAGAAAAAGCATTAACCCCTTGGTCATTTGGCCCTCAGCAACAACATGACAACTAGATCCCCTCACAAAGTAATTAAAAGGTAACAAGTAGGACAGATTAGAGAAGGTGCCAAATAGGCTCTAATGACTTTGGAGGAAAAATTGTTGTATTTGGTAATAACATTTGCAGAAATGCAAAAAAGGAAGACCATCTGGGTGTATCACCACCCCAAAGAGTTTGGCATCCGTCTTTTGGAAATGTGGCCATAATATCTTGACTTGCATAGGGCTAGCAACCTTTTCCAAAGATTAAAAAAATGAATCTCAGCCAAGAGAGAAAGAGAGCAAAAGGCTGTGACACAGTGCTGAAAGCAAAGGATTGGTGGTCATAAATGTCTGGGTTTCTGCTTCTAATTTTTCCATGAATTTGACATTTATGGTAAAATGGGATCTTCTCACCAAACAAGGTTTACTTTTGAGCTTTATGTAATCTTTACAAGAAATGTTTTCATCCATATAATTCATTGGATGACTCATTGTACTAATTATGATGGACATAATGAAAAAGAATGCATTAAGCATTAAACAACTCTATATGGTGTTAGAAGAAGAATGTTTGAGTTTACAGCATTACCTAGCCTTGTGTAGCCTCGGTTCCTATCTATATAAACTGTCAATCATTGTTTATTTAAGGTTGTTTGAAGAATTAACAAGAGCAATGCACCGGTATCTCAACTCCTCTTCATCCCTGTGATCCCCTCCACCAGAAGCCCATTTCTGAAATAACACACAATCTGTGTTTTCTGCTCACCCAGCCTGGTGCAGCTGAACACAGCTGGAGAAAATCATACAACAGCACAGCTCAGAGCCATTACTCCACCCACACTTGTGCTCTTAACACCATTTAAGAATCTTTTTACCTCTCACTGACTTTTGTAGCTGTCCCAAATCTTCATCACTTTCTGTTCTTCACCATTCCCATCACTTTTAACCACATTTTCCTTGGAGATGTACTTCCTTCCCATCTACACCCATCATTTTCCTCAACTCTTCTTTGAATATCGTGGCTGGGATCCACTCTCCTCGCATCAACTCAGAACCTGACTAAATCATTTCCCAACAATTCCTATCAGGTCCTCTGTTCTACCAGATCATCTTCCTTAACATCATTCTGGCCCTATTCATTCCTTCAATCATGCCTTCATCTCCTTTTAACTACTTACCTACCACATGATTTCTCAGATTCTTTTCAACTCATTCTCTTTGGTCATGTCATCTTAGCATAAAAATAGATTTTAAAATACAGATGAAATACATTCTGGTTTACTTCATAGTGTGTTACTATTTTATCAAATGCTTAGAAAAATGTACCTGTTTTTAATCCACCTATCAATAAAGAGCTGAGAATATTATAAGAATTTAAAACAATATTCAACACATTTGAGACATCAATCTCCATGTCCTAATAATGATGAAAGTACTAGAATCATAGGTAGTCAGAATTAGAAGGAACTTCTGGCGTCTTTGCCTGAGTTGGAAGTGAGATCTAAACACCAAAGGTCTCATGGTAAGTTAAGAGCTGAGCTATAATCTGATGTAAGGTTCCCTGACTCCCAGTACAGTGCTCTGTCCTCAAGAAATTATATTCTACTGTCTGAAATACTCCCCTTTGCACATAATTCTATCAAAAGTTAACAAACATAATATAATATTGAACACAATTATAAGAAATGACCAATTTGAAGTATTATAATGCACTTAAAGTGCTTTGCAGCCTTTAATTTTATGGATAACATATAGAGATGTCTACACAGGCATACAAATTTTCAAAGAGCCAAAACAGAGATCAGAAAGATAAATGACCAACTCTGAGATTTGAATTGGAATATGTAAATATAGGGCTATAGAATTTTTAAAAAAAAGTTTAAGGGAACTCTCCAAACCATAGGCCTAACTTCCTGTTATTTTTTTGTTGTTAGCTTATTCTAAGACCTGAGTCTCAGAAAGGAAATGATTATACTGGAAGTGAACAGCTGTGTTTATTCCATTCTGCATCTTTGTCCAAGCTAAACTATTTAATAATGAAGGGTTAATTTCTCCTAGGTTAGCCAGACACTGGAGGGAGGAGTAAGTTACCTCTATTGAGTTGCTTAAAAATTCTCACAAGTTCACGGAAACAGTGGTTAATTAAGTGTCCAGGGTTCAGAGCAGATTTACCACTATAAGAAACCATTTTCTTCTAGAGAGAGGCTTAGTAACTTAGCAATTTGAAGCTCAATTTTACTTAACATTATTTGATCTAAGTCTGTACATTATATTTCCGTTCTAAAATATGAGAAGCAGTTAAGGGAATGAAAGCAATTAAAAACTTTTACCAAAGGGAAAAAAGTTATTACCAAAATCCCACATGGATGCATACTTTCCAGGGTCCACCCTGTGTGCCAAAGTCATTTTGGTGAAGCAGATCTATAATTAGGTCCTTCCAGTAATTAAACCCCATTGAACAAAGTAGAAGAGAGAACCATTGGATACTGAATTCTGGAATAATGCATGCCATATTACAGCAATTTCTCAATTGATTTTTGCTTTAAAAATTTTGGCTGGTCAATGTTAAGACATCTTGCCTTGTCATAGGCACCAAATTGTATACAATCTACAGGTAAAAAAGGGTCTAAATTCTTCAACATGGACTTCATAATTAACCAACTTTCCAGGCCCTATGAAGATATGAGGTACAGTTTAAAATCCATAGCTGAAATTGTTTCTTAGGTAATCTCTCTAGTCATTATACTTGAGGGTACTTACATACTTACACAGACCTGGGTGTCTCTGCACCTTACCTCAAAGTCAAAACAAGTAATACACATAAAGAAATTCTCTCAGACCAGAATTAACATCGTTCAGGCAGTGCTCTTTACTTAAAGGAAGAAAACAATTAAGTGAAACCTTGAAGTAATCTCATTCTGCCTGTTTAGCCTCTTCATCCCTCAATGTGTGGTTAGCAAGTGTGGCAATCAGGGCTAAGGCCTGCTATCATTCAGCCTTAATTAAAAAAGACACAAGCAGCGGAGCTTCGAATTAGAAATGTAGCTCCGCACTACCCCTGATTAATTCGAGGCTCATGTTGGATTAATAACTCCAAACAAAGAACAAAAGGAAATTGTTATGCGAATTGCAGTCCTCCCAGGCCAGACAAAGGTCAAATCACAGGATTTCAATTTCATCCGGAGTCACTTAATCAACTCCCTCGGAAGGAAGACCATATGTAGTTCTGAAAGCTACCCATTGTAGTCCTCTTGTAGCTGGACCTGAGAGATGGCACAGTCATCCTCTCAAACTATGCTCAATCACTTCTCTTCTTTCCCCTTTAATATGACAAAAACTTCATTATTACTAGTGATTAAAGAAGAAGAAATCTGCCCTGCAGAAAACATCCCAACAACTGCTGGTTTATGGAATATGCCGGACACTGCTGGCACAGAGCCTACAGAGCTTGGTCCCTTTCCTGAGAAAGGTCTTTGCCAGCAGCAACACAGTGTCAGACCCAACACGAGAGTGGCATCACTGGCAGAACATTGGGAGGGTTATCTGACTCCCATATGGGTGTGGAGAAATGATGAGAAAAGGTAACTTTTGCCCATTAAATCAAAGAGCATTTAGGATACAGTCCATATACCAAGTATCTGAAGATTATTCTTCAACTTTCTTCTGAAACTACTTCATGTTCCTTTCTGAATTGTACTATATAGTATCAGAAGATAATACTGTCCCCTATGGCTAGATTAGAAGCTCTGCATAAGAAGATGCCAGGGGTCTAAGTGTCCCAGGAGACCTGAGCAGCATGGACAGCCTCCTATCCATACTCCAGCCATTCAGCTTCAGACACTTTAGAGTTTCTCCTCTCCTAGAAACTGCCCAGAAGCTTGATATTGGCTGAGAATGGCAGACTCATTAGCAAAAGGGATTTAAGTGGTTTTAACATGTAACAACTTACACTGAAGCATTAACACTTTTCACCTTGTCAACACCAAAATGCCACTAATGGTGAACTCTCAGGACCACTACAACACTCACTGTCTTTATCATCAAGACCCAGTGCTCCCTCAGTGAAATTTCAACAAATTAGGTAGTTCTTCCAAATGACAAAAAGTATAACCTTTGGGGATTTTAACATGAGAATTCCAACATAGTCCTTTGGCTTAATGGAATCAGCATCAGTATCTTATGGCAATGGTAGATAACAAACATAATTTTCACCTGGGGTGATCCATTGGAGTGCTTTATGGAGTGTTCTACATATGACAGTTTCCTTAGCCATGGACTGTGAGGACTTGTATTGTCCTGTAAAATTTGGAAAGATGTTCAGCCTCTGCTTTCTTCACAGAATACAGTAAAAGTTTTTACCTTTGTGTATTCTAGAATTTAGTCATTTAATAAATTCTTTTATTTCTGTAAACTCACATGATGCTTTAACAGGGTTTTTCTTATTGTATGTAGAATTTTCTAATGTATATGTTATTCATTCATTTATATGTACTCTTACTCATGGAATGAAATTTTAGTGAATGCCTACTATGTGTCAGACACTGTACTGGGCACTGAAGATAAAAAGTATGACCAAAAGGCAGCAACATCTTTGCTGTTATGGTCTTTATAGTTCAGTCTGCAAAATAGGCAGCAACCAAACAAATGAATGAAAACCTAAAATTATAAACTGATAAGTGTCAAAAAGAGAGTACATGAAAACTTGAGATTTTAACCTATTAAGAGAGGCTGTCAGAGATTTCCCTGAGGAAGTGACACTTTTTTTTCTCAAAAATGAAGTAAGAATGTAAGTTGAAGTTAGTGAGAGTGGGATAAACAGAAGCAGGGTCTCAATTACCTGAGAGGCCATGACAAGTGGAATTATCAAAAGGACATACACCTAAAACTCAGGTGATACAGTAGAGAGCATTTCAAGAAGAGTCTAGAGGGACAGGTGAAATCTAGAACATAAAAGCAACCTGTAACTATGTTAATGATTCTGCTATCATCCTAAAAGCAGAAGGAAACCTTGCAAATTCTGAAAGTGGAAGTGGTCAACATACAATTAGAATTTGCTCATCACTGTACTTTAACTAATGTTCTACCAGATCTCTAGTGATTGAAAAAAACTCACCGTAGTCCCTTCCTGGTACTGAGCAAAATACTTTACACAGGGGAATGACACTTCCTTCCCAAACACTGGCAGGGCTCATTCCGATGATATCATTGCCTCATAGATGTCCCCTTGCCTAAGTCATAAGAGCAGCTACAGAGGATGGTCTTCTCAGAAAGAGAGGAACTATTTCTTAATGAAAGATATTTTCCACTCTGGAAAGGGATTTTCAAAGGTGTTTTACACACTGGTTGTTCAACACCACCAAATGAATGTATAATGGCTTTTAACTTAACACCAGTCTGGAAGATGGAGATTGTCACTATGAAGATATCAATGCCCTCCACAAAACTTCTGACCCGAAGTACACACCTGGCATGCTTTCCTTAAAATCGTGTGGCTATTGTTTGGGTTGGATGACTTCTCAAGGGAAAATAATGATTTTTGCCTTCTGAGATACTCAAAGTTGTAATGACATTGCTTTACCCAAATAACTCCCCTAAATGAAACAGAAACTCTGTCACTTCAATAAAATGAATATAAAAAAATTTACAAATGTGTCTGAGTCATAACTCCCAGGGAGCATTCATGCAAACTATGTTCCCTATGTGACATGCAACTATCAAATAATGAGCATATTCAGGAAGCATATTCAGATGTTTGTTACACATGGTAGAACAGCTGCATCAACAGAGGTTTCTGAGGATTATTCTTCAAGGTTGTTCTTAAAGCCACTTCATTTCCTTTCTGAAAAGTACTATTGCTTGATCTGCATATTTAAAATAAACCTCAGAAGTTGGAGCAATTTTAAGTTTTTTCATATTAGTCTGAAACCTAGGGAACCTACCCAAATTGGAGATAAAAACATTTATAATTATATTATACACATTTTATGTTTTATAGTTTCTAATTGAAAAAGAAAAAACTTTCTCAGTATAGAACTTTCTGGCTCTTCTAGTTTGTAAACATTACCACAAATTATATTAAACATAATAAATAAATTAATCACTAATTTTCATTGTTCCTCTTACTAAAACTTGACGTTGGCATGTACAGTGCTAAATTTGGAGTCTATTAAATTTTTTACCCTTAAAAATGACATGGAAAAACCATAAAAGTGACACCACTTAGTTGAACAATTAAATGCCCCATATATGCCTCTATATATATATTTATTTAATCTATTTAATTATTTTATTTTTATCCAATTATTTATGTTTTTAAAAACTGAGCCAAGATGTACAGATACTCATTTGTTGATTCATTCAATATTTATGGAGTGCTCCCTATGCACCAACACTCTGCCTGCCCTAGGTATCAGTATCTGCTCTCAGTATCTTTGAGTCATATGAGGAAAATGTAACTTAGGCCAAAAACAAACTGCCCAGTGTGGAACATAAAGTAAGTGGTAGACCCATACTTCTGAATCTTAAAATATAAAAACTTCAATAAGCACTTAGCTAAATATCCTCGTGTCATAAATGAACTAAGATAACTATTTTAAGAAAAATTATTTAATAAGTTATTAGATGCAATAAAGCAAATTATTGCTTCAGTATTTTGGAATTCAATATAAAATGGAATACAATGGCCAAAAGGAATTAATATGCTTTCCCTGGTGGCACACTTCAATTTTACACACTGTGAAAGTCTACCTGTTTTAACTACAAAACAGTTGTTTTTCAATATAATGTGTATTTCACTCACACTATCAAAATATCAACTGAATTTTATATTAAGATAATAAAACATAATCTCCACCTATATTTCACTGTATCACATTCACTAAAACCAAATTTATAGGAACACAAATCAACTTAGATTTAACCTTAAATTACTGCTGTGACAGCTATGAAAAGTACTGTAGCTTAAAAGTAATCACCAGTAACGAAAAAGCACAGAAATTTAAAAGCATTTGCTCAAAATTCATGTATTAAGATTCAAAAATTTAGGCTGATTCAATTTTACTACATTCAAGTATGTCTAAATATGTGTAATATTGTTCAAGCATTAATTCCAAATTATTAGACCCACAATTGCTTGCACAGTGAAAGGGTCCATAATGTTAGCATCCAATAAAATATATAAAAAGGACCACAACTCTAAATCTGTATATTATACCCAATTTTTAATTCTTGATTACTATGAATTTTTTTCACCTAATTGTGAAAAATATTATCATGCTTGAATTTAAGCACATAGATTTTCACTGAGAAAAGTGGAGTAAGATAGGTAATCCATACCAAATGTCTCTACCCTTCAGGAAATTGCAGAAGTGGCATGTCTGAAAATAATAACCTATTTGTAAATATAAGAATATGATTACTAAAATTTTAGAAAAGGAATAAATAGAGTTCTATAATTAAACATCTAGTAAAATCCTTCCTTATACCAAATTTTAAATTGATAGTTACTTTAGAAAAAATATTTAATAATAATATAAAAAACGACTGTGGAAAATACTTTAACATTTAAACTATGCTATTGTTAGTCTATCAAATGTAAAAGATAAAGGAAGAATAATTTGAAAAGAGAAACAAAAAGAAAGCTCCCTAACTTCTGAATCAGAGTAAAGGTGGGAAGTATGAGCCTCAGTACTTAAAGGATGATACTAGAATGAGAAATGGAAAGATGGGAATCTAGAGATTGCAATCCAAAGAGGGTAGCAGCTGGAATCCAAGACCTTGGTAAATTTAGTGTGTGTCTAAAGGAGAGAAACATATTTTTCTAAACTCATACAAAAGGTCTGAAGGTTACATAAACAATGAAAAGAATCCAGTCTAGAGAGAAAGAAAAAGTTACAAATTCAACTTTCCCTTTCTTAAACATCTCCGTTTTTACTTTTTAACATAATAAATTTGCTAGAGGTTTTCCCAAAGTAAATATTATTTTAGCTACAGAGAACAGTGACTCTCTGTCAGGCCTTTCGGTATTTATAGAATGAGTTCTAAGGCAGTGAATACTCTCTACCCCTCCCTAGTGGTACCTAAGGCTTATTACAGGGAAAAGTAAAATACTCTCAAATCCCAAAATTAGTTCACAGCTGACAAATAAGTGAGCAACAAACTTTTCAGGTAATTCACAAAATAAAATATTACACTTAAAAATACCAATATCTGCAACCACTGTAAATCTAAATTCCACAGAACAAATAAAAATACTTATTGTGACCATTCAATTTTCTTCTTACTAAACCAATGAAAAAATAAGCTGGTTCTTAGGTGAGTTGTTCAGCAGGAACAGAATAAGCAGCACAAGAACATTGTAAACTTTATACTTGGGTCCTAAGGAACAGGTTTGCCTTCTATCATACCTTAAATGTACTGGATTACTAGATTTACATAAAGTCTCAGAATGTGAACAACCCAGCATAGGTTAGATATTTTTGTTTTTTGAGGTTTTTTTAATAACCAGATTCAACATAGTGACACTCTCAAAATAAGTAGTAAGCAGGGCTGGGGATTTAGCTCAGTGGTTCCGCAGCCTGCCTTGCAATTGCAAGGTCCTGAGTTTGATCCCAGGTACCAAAAAAAAAAAAAAAAAAAAAAAAAAAAGTAGTAAGCAAAGCTGAAATATCTCGTGATATTTAGAATAAATATAGTGAAAAGGGAAGGAAAGGAAAACCAAATTTGTCCTTGGAGGTCTGGTCTTTTGCCTATTAAAGAAACCATTGTGGGCCGGGGATTTAGCTCAGTGGTTTTGCCACCTGCTGCACCAGCGCAAGGACACGAGTTCGATCCCTGGTACCAAAAAAAAATAAACCATCGTAACCAGAAGACCATGGGATTGATGGTTCATTGAGCCTTCCTCTTGGAGTACAGATAACATTTTAACATGCAAAGAGCTTTCTCAATGCTAAATTAGATGTTCTGACTTAAAATACTTGTTATCTCAAAAGAGAAATAAGTGAAAAATCTTTTTTTTAATCAATGTTTGTAATCAAATACTGGCTAGGAAAATCGAATCCTAGTGTAGATGGAGCTGGTGAGGCCTTGACTATCAAGATGATACTAACTTTAGTGACAAGTGTTAAGCTGTGTGAATAGAGTTCATCAAAGTTCTCTGGGGTGAATCTGCAATGAAATTAATATAATATTGCCAACTCATAAGATGGGGCTACTGACAGAATAGTGCATTGCCATCAAAGACTCATACCAGGTTCTGCACACTTTGTAGTGACAATGAATGTAACATCTTTTTTTTTCTTTAAAGAACTACATTGTTTATTACATGTTTATAGTACATAATATTTACATTACTTTTGGAGAATTCCAATCCATGAAACTCTTCATATTAATTAAAGTAATAAATATTGATTTACATATTCTCTTATTTAATTCCATGGCATATCTGTCACTATAAAATACCTCAACTTACTTGAAACACTTCCTCTGACTTCTGACATTCTGAGCCCCCCTAAGCAGACCCTAAATTTTAAAATTCCTCCAGTTCCACACTAGGCCTTCTCCTTTATTTATGTGTTAACCACTCCAATGACTTCAAGAATAAAATCAATTCACTTGACAATAGACTACCATATTCTACTGCTTTCTTCATCTTCATTTATATGTTCAGCAAGGCATCTAAACTTCAGCATATTTGAAATTAAGGTCATTACTGTTTCCTGCTCTTCTTCAATGTTCTCTAAGTAACATCCCTATTCACTGAAATTCCACAGTTGGAAGCTTAGGAATTATCTTCAGCATCTAGTCAACAACTAAGTCATATTGATCCATCCTCCTAAATATGAGGTGTGATCAAAAAGCACAGTGATTGGCCCTGCCGGAGACCCCTATCGCACGGATGCCACACCACGCAGCATCTGAATCCGCACAACAGAGGCACCAGGGGGAACATAAAGGTCATCATTATGAGCCCCAGAAGATAGAGCAGAAGTGAACAACAGAGAGAGCCTTTCTGATGCTCCTCAATGAAAATTGAAGCCCACTAGGAAAGTGAAGAAAAACTCTTCAATAAAAGCACACTGGACCATTGTGTTTGGTAAGTTGGTGGGATCGGCACCTTCCACAGAAAGCCCAACTAGCATAAGGGGGAGGACAGCTGGAACTGGCAGTAAAACCTTGCAGAGTTTAATCCTGCAGGAGGTCAGGGACCTCAACTTGGACCTTGCAGCCAGAAATCAGCCTGAATCTCAGTAGACTACAGCTGGCTTGCTGAGACTAATTGACTTAGACCCACACACTGCTGCCCACATTGCCTAGAAGGACAACAGAGACATATCCTGAGGAAGACCTTTTTTTGTTTGTTTTATATATATATACATATATCTTTTTTCTTTCCTTTTTCTCTCTCTCTATCCCTTCTGGCTGCATATTTCTTTCCCCCTTTGTTCTTGTTCCTGTCCCATTCTGAATTTTTTTCTCTCTGTCCTCTCGACTGTCACTTTTATAGGAAGGTGAATAAAGTTTCTAGCTTCCCTGCTGTTCTTTTGCTCTGTCTTTTCCTCCTGCCTTCAATAGATCCCCACAATTTGCATGATCTTCCCGTGTCCTCTAGCCTCACCTCGAACCTTTCCCTCTCCCTCTTTCTCTCTACCCCTCCCTCCCCAACCCTCACTAAATCCTTATCCTGAAGGGTAAATTTGTCATATTGAAGGGTTTACTTATACAAACATATTTTGGGCTGGCCCTAGATTTTGATCTAGCTCGCACAGTTAAAGGTGACAGATTAACTGCAACTACAAATTGTCATTTTCTAAGCCATGTTTGATGCTGATTGTGTCAAATGGGCTAAGGTGTTGTGACTGATCTAATCAGTTGTCTTCCCTGGTACACTGAAAACAAGATTGCCTAAGAGTCATTAGAAACTCAAAGCCTAAAATGTCTAGCAATACCTGGAAGATATCTCTGAGAAGCAATCACTCCATAGGGGCTCAAAGACCTGTAATAAAGACAGTCAAAATAAGAAATATTGGAGTAACAGCCCAGGAATTGAAGCAAAAGACAGTACCAACAACAGAATTAAAAATGAGAAGATACCTTGGCAGGACACAAACACAGACTTCCAGCTCACCAAAGGCAAATTCTGGGGGAAAAGAGGTGGAAAAATATGATAACCAACCACCTGGACACCCTGAACTGATAGCACAGGAAGTAACAAAACAGATGAATGAGGTTCCAGAAAAATTCAAAACAGAAATAATTTCCCACATAACTACAGAGATGGTGAGTAGAGTGAAAGACATGATTAGAGGCTCTTGAACAGAAATAGATAAAAAAATAAGATGAGCTCAGAACCATGCTGGAAGCCATGAATGCCCAGAATAAGAAAGAAAAAGAAACCATGATCACCCAACATAGGAAAGAAATGGAATCCATGAAACAGATCCAAAATCCAAGAGATTAAAAACGCCATTGAAAGTATTCACAGCAGATTGAGCAAATGTGAAAATAGAGTATCAGATGTAGAAGACAGGATTGTGGTTAGTGAACGTGAAAACAGAGATTTCTTAGAAATAGTAAGGGACCACGAGTCATCAATCCAGCACCTGCCAGACGATGCAAAGAAGAATAACATAAAACTGATAGGAGTCCATGAAAAAGCAGGAGGAAGTAAAAATAACTTAAAAACCTGTTCACAGAACTAATAGTAGAAAAATTCCCAGACAGAGGTAGAGAATTTGACATACAAATAAGTGAGGCATATAGAAATCCAACTAGCCACAATAAAAAAAAAGCTGCACCTAGACATATAATAGTCAGGATTCCAGCAAAGCAACAGAAGAACAAAATCCTACAGAAGAAGGAACAAATCACACACAAAGGAAAGCCCATCAAAATCACAGCAGACTTCTCAACACAAACCCTCAAGTTAAGGAGAGCCTGGAGCAAAGTATTTTAAGGCCTAAAAGAAAATAACTTCCAACCTAGACTGTCGTATCCTGCAAAATTATCTTTCAAAATCGATGGGGAAATTAGATACTTCCATGACAAAGAACACCTGAGAAATTTCATGAACACCAAACCAGCACTCTAAAGAATTCTAAACAATATCCTAGAAAAAGACAATGAAGGGCTGGGGATTTAGCTCAGTGGTTCTGCCACCTGCCTCACAAGCACAAGGACCCGAGTTTGATCCCCAGTACCAAAAAAAAAAAGAAAGAAAGAAAAATACAATGAAGGTCACAACTCCATGAGGCCCAACAGAATGAAGACACCAGGCAAGGCAAGAAACTAAAGGGAAAGGAGAAAAAATAAAAAATAAAAGAGCCAACAACACAAAAATAACATGATAATGATAAGTCAATACATATCAGTTATAACCATCAATGTTAATGGCCTTAATTCACCAAGCAAAAGAAATAGACTGGCAGAATGGATTAAGAAGCAAAATCCAACAATATGCTGTATACAAGAGACACATCTAATTCAAAAAGACATTCACAGACTGAAAGTAAAAGGATGGAAAACAGTTCTCCATGTGACAGGAACCCAGAAAAAAGCAGGGGTAGCAATCTTATTTGCAGGAAGGTAGATTTCAAACCAAAACTAATTAAGAGAGACAAAGATGGTCACTACATCCTTGTGAAGGGAACAATCCAAGTGGAAGGGATGACAATCCTAAATATGTATGCACCAAATATGAATGTCCCCAACTATACAAAACAAATATTAATGGACCTGAAAAACCAAATAAGCACTAATACAATTATAGTGGGGGATCTCAACACCCCACTATCAGAAATAGACAGATGATCTAGACAAAAAAAATAAACAAAATTCCAAAACTGAACCAAGCTTTTAAACAAATGGACTTAATAGATGTCTACAGTGTTCTACCCCACAAAATCAGAATATACATTCTTTTTGGCTGCACACAGGTCATTCTCAAAAACAGACCATACTAGCGCATAGAACATGTTTAAGTAAACACAACGGAACTGAAGTTAACCCCTGTATATTATCAGGCCATAGAGCAATAAAATTGGAAATCAATAGCATAAGAATCCGCAAAACCCCCACAAACACATGGACATTGAATAACACTCTCTTGAACAACCAATGGTTCACAGAGGAAATTAAAGAAGAAATTAGGCAGTTTCTACGAGTAAATAATAATGCCAGTACAATATACAGAAATCTATGTGACACAATGAAAGCAGTTCTACACAGGAAATTCATAGCAGTGAATGCCCATATTAGGAAAACATAGAGAGCTCAAATAAACAAACTAATGCTGAACCTCAAGCTCCTAGAAAAAGAAGAGCATGAAAAACCCAAAGCTCATACAAGAGAGGAAATTATAAAGATCAGCACAGAAATCAATACAATGGACACTAAGAGAACGATACAAAAAAATTAAGGAATCAAACAGTAGGCTTTTTGAAAGAATAAATAAAATCGATAAACCTTTAAGCCAACCTTATCAAAAAAAGGAAAGAAAAAGCTCAAATCCGTGCAATTAGGAATGAAAAAGGTGAAGTCACAACAGATCCAACAGAAATTCAGAAGATCGTCAATACCTATTTTGAGAACCTGTACTCTAAAAAATGGAAAACACAGAAGAAACGGACAGGTTTCTAGATATATACGAATTGCTAAAGTTAAATGAAGAAGATATAAAAATTCTAAACACTCCAATTACAATCAGTGAAATTGAAAATGTAATTAAAAATTTACCAACAAAAAAAGCCGAGGTCCTGATGGCTTCACTGCTGAATTCTACAAGGCATTTAGAGAAGAACTACCACCATTACTCTTTTTAAACTCTTAATGAAATTTAAAGGAAATTAATACTTCCAAATTCATTCCTGGAAGCAAGTGTTACTTTGATTCCAAAACCAGGGAAAGACCCAATCCAAAAAGAGAACTACAGGCCAATCTCCCTAATAAACATAGATGCAAAAATCCTCGACAAGATACTGGCAAACAGAATATAGAGGGTCATCAAGAAGATCATATACCCTGACCAAGTCAGCTTTACCCCAGGGATGCAAGGATGGTTCAACATTCATAAATCAATAAATGTAATACACTATATTAACAGAGCCAAGGACAAAAACCATATGATCATCTCAATAGATGCAGAAAAAGCTTCCAACAAAATCCAACACCCTTTCATGATAAAAACTCCACAGAAAATTGGAATAGAAGGTCTTTATCTCAACCTGATTGAAGCTATCGATGAAAAACCAACAGCCAACATCGTAATAAACGCTCAATAACTGAAAACGTTCATGCTAAAATCAGGAACAAGACAAGGATGCCCACTATCACCACTCACTTCTGTTCAATATAGTTCTGGAAAAATTAGCCACAGCAATTAGACAAGAGAAAGAAATAAAAGGAATAAGGATAGGAAAGGAAGAAGCTAAACTGTCATTATTTGCTGATGATATGATACTTTACATAGAAGACCCAAAAAACTCTGCCAAAAGACTTCTAGACTTAATTGACAGATTCAATAGAGTAGCTGGATATAAGGTCAACACTCAAAAAACAATAGCCTTCTTATGCACAAATAGCAGACTCACTGAGAGAGAAATTAGGGAAACAATTCCTTTCACAGTAACATCTAAAGCAATGAAATATCTAGGAACCAATCTAACAAAGGAAACAAAAGACCTCTACACTGAAAACTACAGCACTCTGAAAAAAGAGATCAAAGAAGATATAAGAAAATAGAAAAACATCCCTTGCTCCTGGGTAGTAAGAACCAATATAGTTAAAATGGCCATACTTCCAAAACTGCTATATAGATTTAATGCCATGCCAATTGAAATTCCAACAATATATTTCACAGAACTAGAGAAAACAATCCAAAAATTCATTTGGAACCAGAAGAGACCTAGAATAGCTAAAGCAATGTTAAGCAACAGAGACATGGCTGGGGGTATCACAATCCCCAACCTGAAACTATACTACAAAGATACTGTGATAAAAATGGCATGGTACTGGCAAAGAAACAAACCTGAGGATCAGTGGAATAGATTAGAAGATCCACAAACAACTCCAGATATACTCAGCCACCTCATCTTTGACAAAGGAGCCAACCATCCTCACTGGAGGAAAGCTAGCCTCTTTAATAAATAGTGTTGCAAAAACTGGATTTCAACCTGCCATAGATTAAAACTAGACCCCTATCTATCACCATGCACTAAACTAAGATCAAAGTGGATTAAAGATCTAAATATTAAATGAGAAACACTAAACTTGCTGGAAGATAAGTTAGGTAGAACTCTTGAAGACATTGGCATAGGAAAAGACTTAATGAACAAAACCTCAGTACCATGGGAACTAGCACAAAGAATCAACAACTGGGATCTCTTCTTATTAAAAAGCTTCTGCACTGCAGGAGAAACCACCAACAGAGCTAAAAGACAAGCTATAATGTGGGAAAAAATTTTTAGCATCTGTACCTCAAACAAAGGACTACTATCTAGAATATATAAAGAACTAAAAAAAATCAGATCCCCCCAAATATAAACACCCAATTCAAAAATGGGCATCGGAAATGAACAGACATTTGTCAGACAAAGAAGTAAAAGCAGCAAATAAACATATGAAAAATTGTTCAACATCACTGGTCATTCAAGAGATGCAGATGAAAACAACACTGAGATTCCACCTCATCCCAGAAAGAATGGCTGCTATCAAGAAATCAACCAATAACGAATGTTGGCTGGGTTGTGGGGAGAAAGGAACCCTGCTCCATTGTTGGTGGGGGTGCAGACTGGTGCAACCACTGTGGAAATCCGTATGGAGATACCTCAAAGAACTAGGACTAGAGGTCCCATTTGACCCAGTATTCCCCTGCTGGGTATTTTCCCAAAAGAATTAAAAGAATCATACCACAGCAATATATGTGCACATATGTTTATAGCACCATAGTATGTAATAGCTAAAACTTGGAAATAGCCCAAGTGCCCATCAACTGGAAACTGGATAAAGAAGATGTGTTTTTTTTATAAAATGGAGTACTACTCAGCCATAAAGAAGGAGAAACTAGAGACATTTATAGCTAAATGGATGCATATTGAGGATATATTCTCAAGTGAAATAAATATGACACACATGTGTAAATACCAAATAGTTTCTCTGGTGTGAGAAACTGAAAGTGTCAATAATTATTAAAATGAATAATTGATAATGTGAAATAGGAAGAAAAGGTCCAAAGTGGTAGTGGAAGTAGGAGTGGTAGGAGAAAGGAAAGAAGGGAAAGGAAAAATTATGAGAAAAGGAAAAAATGGAAACAAAGTCTTTGTAAATAGGGAAGGGTGGAGGGCGTGAAGGGAGGACAGGAAATGGGGAAAAAATAAGAACCAAGATATAGCATGTAAAGGTAAGTACTTAATGATAAATGTAAATGTATTGTACACCTAAAATGTACCAATAAAAGAATCTAAGGGAAAAAAAAGCACAGTGACTGTCTAAAGTTGTTTTTTTAAATTATTATATTAGAAGACACACTGCCATTAATCCTCCTCAAAATATTCTTCCTCACTTCAAACACAATTATACCATTATTCTTGGCACTTTCTGAAGTAGTTCTGGAAATCTTTTGTAAGTGTCATTAGTTGTGCTGTCCTAGCTGTCTAGATGTCCTGAATCCATTCAAAACATTCACCTTTCCCGGTCATTTTGACTTTACAGAAGGGCCAGAAATCAAATGCATAGTGCCAGATATAGTGAAAAGTGTGCATCAGGAAACAATATAACATTTTTAGAGCCTGCCTTTCAACTGGCAGCAGCATTCGCTGTATTGTTTTCAATCATACCTAATAAGGACAGTCACAAAAGAGGATCTCCAGAACTGCTTCAGAAAGTGGTAAGGATGGGATAAGTGTATTCGAAGCTAGGGGGAGTATTTTGAGAGGGATTAATGACAATGTGTCTTTTACTGTAATAAATTTATTTGTGATCATTTACCATTTACTTTGATCACCCCTTGTATCTCTCAGCTCTGATATCACTGTAACATCATTCTACTATGGGCAGAAGCATAGCAAGACACTGGGAAATGAGATGGCAATTTCCCTCAACGTGTTTTCTGAAACCTGTGTGAATGCTTACTCAAGTTATTTTTAATGACCAGATGCAAAATCATAAGAAGAGTAATGTGAAAGCAAAACTAGGACATGTATGAAATATGTCCCTCATATGGAAGACATTTTGTCGTGCATCAGAGATTTAAAGTAGCAAAATATTAAATAGGTTCATCTAAAGTTACACTAAAGTTTGGACAGTAGAAAAATATATGTTCCTGACCCTGTAAAAAGAAAGATATGTCATTTTCTTCTAACTGCTTGCATTTGCATGCCACTGTGCTGGTACAATAAACAGACTAATTTAAAAATCAAATAGCAGACTCTAGGAAGTTGTAACAAACCCTGTATTAATATGGGATGATAACTAAGAGATCTGCTATATTAAATCATGACAATAAAAGTAAAATCCCTCCATCTTTTCATGGATTACATTTAGAGCTCAAATCAGACAGCACTAAATGAATAATAATGAATGTATGCCTCTGTGAATGATTGAAGCCTGAATCACATTTTAAGTAGACTATATTTATAAATCCCTTTGGATGACATAATTACAATTCAAACCATACACTAATTAGCAGCAAACATCTATTTAATATTATTTAGTGGGCTTAAAACATTTTTATTTATCTCTGAAAACAAGAGAAATGACACTTTATACAATACAAGAATGTTAAGGATCTAAGTCAGAAATAAATTCATGCTATTTAGAAGCAAAATCAATTATACTTCAAATATAAAAAACTTCATTTTATTTTTGTTAGTAATAACAATGACTAATTCTATTCATATATGAGACAGCAAAAAAGCCAAAATTACTTTCCCCACACAATGATGACATTCTTCAGAGAAAATGTGCACTGCTTTCTACTATTTTGTTTAGCAATTGTTCATAATTCCTTTATAACTGAAATACTGCTGCATCAGTTTTATATCACAGTTAAGTGTACCTTAATGGACTATTAACCAAATGCCAAAACTTTCTCCCAATTTTTATTTTTAGATAACATTCCATTTTGGACCAGCTTTACCTGATCAATGAGTACTTCTTCATTTTAAGCTATGAATTGTATCTGTAGTTTAAAAATTACTGATTAGGCCGGGGGATTTAGCTCAGTGGTTTTGCCGCCAGCTGCGCAAGTGCAAGGACCCGAGTTCGATCCCCGGTACCAAAAAAAAAAAAAAATTACTGATTAGCCAGTTTTGGCTGAGTGGTGCCTCCCTGGCAAGCACAAGGTCCTGAGTTCGATTCCCAGTACTCCCCCCAATTAAAATATTTATTACTATTCTTATATAACTTTTTTCTAAGTTCCCCAGAAAAGAGAAAATTAGGAAGCAAGTCCTTAAATTTCAAAACATACCAGCTTTTGTAAAAAGCAGGACACTCAATTTTGAACATTTTGTTTAGTAAATTATTTTTAGTCCTATTTAATTAAAGAAGTAAGGAATGTTGCTAACTCAAATTTGCCATATCTATGCAGCCTTCACATGTTCCAGTTCAGTTCTCACTACTTTATATGTAATCATACATTTCAATACCAAGTATTATTTTCATCTTCATTTTATCAATGGAAACTGAGGTACACAAGGGTTAAGACAAATATTTCGTCATGTAGTGAAAAGTGAGGGGAAAGGCTTGGGTTTAAAATGTGATCCGCTGACTCCAGAGAGTATGCTAAATGTCCTGTGTTATGCCAATTCTGTAAAACACAAATGATAGTACTTTTTGGATAGTTCACTAACAAAACTATTCTCTGACCCTGAATCACCAAAGCATTCTTAAGCAAAAAGAACAAAGCTGGAGGCATAGCATTACCTAATAGTCAAGTGTATCACAAAGGTACAGTAATGAAAACATCATGGTATTAGCATTCAAACACAGGTATATGGAACAGAATACATAGGGGGCCCTGAATAAACCCATGCATTTACAACTAATTTTTGACAAAGGTGCCAAGAATACATGAGGGAGGAGAGTTGGTCTGTTCAATAAATGGCATTGGGAAAACTGTTATTCACAAGCAGAGCAATGGCATTAGACCATGTATGTTATATCACACATAAAATCAAGTCACAATAGATTAAAGAATTAAATGTAAGACCCAAGACTATAAAACTCTTGAAGAAAACATTGGGGAGAAGCTCCGTGACACTGGTCTGAGCAATGATTTTGGGAGTATAAACCCAAAAGCACAGGCAACAAAAGCAAAGATAGACAAATGGGATTTAATTAAATGAAAAAGCTGCATGGCAAAGGAAACAATAGAGTGAAGAAACAACTCAAGAGAATGGGAGAAGCCATTTGCAAACCATGTGTTTGATAAGGCCTATCCACAATATATGAGGAACTCTACTAAAATCTAGAGCACAAATAAGCCAACTAAAAAAATATAAAGGATCTGAGTAAACTTTCTAAAAACAAAAAAGACATAGAAGAGGTCCTATATGAAAAATGTATGAAATCATCCCATTAATGAAAATTAAGACCACAATGAAATATCATCTCACACCTGTTAAAATGGATATTATCAAACAGATGAAAGAAAACAGCATTAGTATTAGTTCAGCCATCATGGAAAACAGTATGAAAGCTCCTCAAAAAATTAAAAAGAGGACTATCATATGATCCACCAAACCCACTTCTGGGTATATATGCAAGGGAAATGAAATCAGTATATTGAAGGGACATCTATATTCCCATTTTCATTGCAGCACTATTCACAACAATCAGGATATGAAAATAACATAGCATTCATCAATGGATGTATAAGGAAAGTGCACTATATTGCATTTTCCAAGTATTATCCACAAAGGGAAGAAGATGAAAAAGAACTAAGATGTGTTACGTACATGGAACAACTCCCCATGAGGAATGTAATCATTATGTGCTGCAAATATGTACTATGAAAAATAAAAATTGAAAAAAATAAAAAAAGGATTGATGTGATAGAGTCAAATCCATGTTTTATTTATTTGTTTTTTTGTGGTTTTTTTTGGCACAGGGGATCGAACTCGGGTCCTTGCGCTTGCTCAGCAGGCAGCGAAACCACCAAGCTAAATCCCCGGCCCTCAAATCCATGTTTTAAACAGATCATAAGGAAAAAGAAAAATTGAAAAAAATCAAAATAAAAAGAATTGGTGTGGTAGAGTCAAATCCATGCTTTAAACTGATCATAAGGAAAAATATTGAATAAATGTTGGAGGTATGGAGATTATTTCAAATGTCACTATAAGTAAGCCATCATGATGTCTAAATTAGAGCTAAATTTAGAGCAAGGAAGAGGACTACAAAAGTCAACTTTTAGATAGTAGGTAGATTTGGTTCAGTAACTGATATCATTGTGATGTCAGTGAGATAATAAATTATGTAAAAGAATAATAGTAATAGAAAATGTTTTATAAACATCAATGTTTTAACATTGGTTTGATTTTTCCAAAATAATTATAGTCAACACAAGAATGATAACATGTATCATGGTGAAAGCAAAAGAACTCATTATATACATCAGTTTTGTCTTACATTATTCTTATCTTTAAAATCCATTAGAATTTACATTTTAAAATACTATGTAAATGAATTTAGTTTCAGAAAATACTAGAACCTTTGGTAATTTTACCTACAATGAAATCAATCAGCTTTAACCAGTACATCGTTACAATAAGGCTTGATATATCACACACTCATGATTGAATATATTTTACTGGTTCAATTATAAAACTACAATTATAGATAGCATTTTCATAGCAAATATTGTATGAAGAATTAATTTGGTGTGCTGGAATTCCCTGCTGTTAACTGTAGCAGATGCTGATGAATGATATTTAAAATTAAGTCATTCATTCATTCATTCAACCAGACCATGCCAGATGAATACTAGGTGGATAAAACCACAACAAGCTCTTGGCAAGTGTAAGTGAAAAGGAAAGTATGGTTATTGTTTGAAAAAAAATTAGAACTTAAATAAGGGAACCAAACATTAGGCACATCTCTTGCTAACAGTAGCAACTACACCTGTTAATGAAAAACATTTTATCTTTAATGAAATTTCCTTCATTATACCCTCTTGGCTGCCCATTAGGATTAAATATAGCAGGTTATATAGTTTAGATCTGGTAATACCTGAACTTGCTATTTTCCTTTCTTTTGTTACTATTAGAAGGCTCTAAACTAACCTGGGATTCTCAGACTGGAAGCTAGATTTTAAGAAGTCCTGAATCACATTAAAATTTGTGTACAAGCACATGCATAAGAAGGTCCACAGAGTTCATCAAAATTTGAAATGGTCCCATGACCCCGAAAAGGTTTAAAAGAACACTGGATCTTTTATGGAAATAGGTAATGAATTGAAAACATGTTTCCCCAGAACTAGTTAAAGTAACTTTTCTCATTTGTTTTATTTTTTCCAAATGCCTTCATAATTTTAATGCATGATTAAAAATGGAAGACAAAGCATCATTCAAAAAGGCATTATCTAAAATTGCAAGTTACATTCTAGTCAGACTCGAACTGTTCAGTTATATTATTCAAGGTTTTTACAATCATTTATGTGCAAAATGTTTCCCAGTTTTTTGATGTAGATCAAACATCTAAAACAGTAGGTTGAAATTCACACGACCAGTGCAAAGTGATTTTTTTTTTTGCGAAAGAAAAAAAGTATCAATCCAGTTACTAAATACTCATTAAAGCTTCTATCCGTTTTATAAGAACAGAATTCGGGATGTTATTTTTTTAATGTTATAATTTTTTTTGCAGTATCAAAACGTTTCATTCTGAGCAAAAGAGGTTTCATACAAACAGGTCGTTCTTAATAGCCTTTCAGCGTCAATCATGTCCACAGATATATACACAGGTGGTAGGAAGACTGAGTAACATTTTTAGAAACCACAGAAATTACTGTAATTTCATTTCATCTCTGTGGAGCATAGTGAGTAGAAATAAATCCTAATTTTCAGGGAATTTGCCTATAATTAGAATAAAGAAAATATTTAATCTCATGGTCCTGGAATCAGTATTCTTTATTACTAATAGTAACACGGTTGTATTAAAGATGCACTTTCACCCACAGTTCCCTTCTTCTCTTTGATAATTACTTGAGAATTGTAATCTGAAGACAATTTCTTTCCTTTTTTTCACAGATCACAGTCTTGGGTTAAATTTATATTATAAAACCCCAAATTTAGAATTCTCGCTGTTAGACTATAGCAAAATTTAACTGTTTTGATAATCTAGGTCATTTTCTCCAATGGAGAAAGTGAAACATCTCCCAAGACATTTTGCTAGTCACAAAAAGGTTTTACTTTTTCAAGACAAAGAATTCCATTCAGCTTTCAGAGAATGAATGAGTGAGCAGGCATTTCATCTTCCTAAAGTCCCTTGTCTCTCATTTCTCCAACACAATACATGTGGAAACAAAAGGCAGATTATTAAGTTTTAAAATGAAGCTACTTGTTTCTCTCCTCTCTGGATGCCTCAGCCCTCCTCTCTTTTGCTTTGCAGCACATCTGGTAACCATGTGTGGTAGTGCTAATGAAGACTTTCCTGAGTGAGTTACAATTAGTTCCGACTGCCGCGCAGCTTTCCTGGGTTGTACCAATGTAAAAGATGGGAATGGGGAAGAGGGGGAGCCAATAACTTTTTCACTTCACAAAACTGAATTCTCCCCTGCTCCTGGGACTCTCATCACCACCCTCTGGGAAGAACTTTTTTTCTTTTAATAAAAAAAGGTGTAAGCAAATACTTTCGGTGTTTCCTCTTTCCTTTCCTCCAAATCAGCATTTTCCTCAACTTGATTGAATGCTACAGACAGGCAATAGTAATTCTACAATGCTTTGAACAATAGAGAACTGTTAAACAGATGCTGTTTCCCCAGCTGGCCCGTGGATTATACTTACGTAACAATTTTATCTACTTTAATAATAATTTGTGTGTTTGCGTTTTACTATTTGACGGATTAGAAGGAACTGCGGAAGCGAATGCACTGTATACAATTAGGCTGTCTTGGAAATGCACACTTTTGTTTACTCTAAATCTCTTCCCCCCTACTCAATCAAGCTACTAATAGAGCTGTTTTAAATTTCAACAAGGACCATATTAACTGTGGGTCTCCACATGAAACAGAATGCTAAATCCCAGTGTCTCCTGACATGAGCTCAAAATCTCCCAAATCCTGTTTTGCATTTTTGTGTGAAATCACAGTTATTTCTTTTCAATGCTTCTTTTCGCCCTTGAACCTTACAAAGTATGTGTGCTCAATAAATATTATATGATGACATATAATTTAAGAGATTTTCAGTGACTGCGATGTTAGAAAACAATGTAATTCTTTGTCAAGTTGTACCTATATATTATTCTAATGCCATTTACCTTTTAATTTCACCAATTCTGGTCTGAGTATATGCGTTTACTCAGTAAAAACTAGTCGACCACAGTTTACTTTAAAGCCTATTGTACACTCTTACATTTACACAGTTGGCACACAAACCCCTAAAACTATAAGCAAGTACAATGAAACATTTACAAATAAGAATTTAAAATAAGAAAAACTGGATTTCCTAATGCACCACTTCAAGTTATTATAACGTATAAATCATTCTGAACAAGTAATAAAGCAAAAGCACAGAAGAAAGCTGTGGCAACATTTTTTTCTTTTTTTTAACAGAAACCAAAATTAAATGACATTACATACTGGAATGGTGATCATAAATAAAATGCATTAAGCATATTAGGTTAAAAAAATAAACCACAGTCCTTTAACTCATGAGGATTTTGAATGTCAATAATTTCTTAATGAAAGGAGGTAAAGCATGTCCCTCACTATTATACAGTTGAAAAATATGTCAATATAATTCTGAAACACAGAATAAGTTGTCTGTAATGCCAATACTGTATTATGGAATGATGTGGTTTTCGCTATTAATTTTTTCTTTATTTTGTGAATAGGAAACTGACTTTCCTGTGCTAGCAATAATGATAGTTAACAGCATGCTAGTGAGCCACTGCCCATTGCCTATTAAGCCTTAGGAAGGGGGTAGTGCCACGCACAAACAGTAATTAATGCCATTGGACATCCCAGCACTTACTTAACAACTTCTGGCATTTGAACTTCCTAATGCTTCCACTAGATCTTAAAAAACAAATACAGTAAAGGTAAGTAAGACTGATCTTCAAGGTAAATGAGATTTCCATGGTTTTTGAGAATGGAACTGTCCTTAATTGTTATGTTCACAAACCAGCTGTAGATGAGGGCCTTATATTTTTATTGAGCTAAATAATATGCTGTATATAAATTCAATATACAGTATGCTGTGTCTTTGTCTTAGCTGACATTCATTCTTAGTTCCTGTGTGGCTAACATTAACTCTGCAACCTGATACTGCTACAGTAAATCAGAATGCTTCTTTGTAACATTCAAACTCATTTCTATAAACTGTAGATTCAGTGGTTTATAATAGTACCATAGCCCTGTTCTCAGTATTTCAGAAGGCAGGGGGAGAAAAAAAATTTTTAAAGTAATAAACTATTCATATATTAGATTAAAAACTCTGAAAATTATTTTAAATTGGTAAATACAGAAAATGACTTGGTTTTGTAAAGATAGTTTTGTACTGTATGTACAGATGTTTAAATTAGTGCACACATTCCATTCTTATCTCTCTTAAACTCATCAGGATAACTAAGTCTTTACTAGGCATGTTATCAATGTAAAAGCAATAAAAAAGCCACCCTCCCGTGAATTACTATTTACAGTATCTCACAAGAATGGCATTCACACCCTCCAAATGAACAAGGTTGTCTCTTTAAATTGAAGGACACCACAAGCACTCTTCATCAGTTAGCATTAGCAATAGGGAGGAGGGGAAAGGAGAAAATAAACCATTTTTCTATCATTTGAACTCTCTCTGACCCTTGCAAGCTATTCAAGTATGCACTTAAGACAATTCAAATAAATAACATATATAAACATATATAGAGCAGATATATAGATAGCAAAAGAGTGAATCTTGATAAATTGATAGGTTGATATGTAGAAATTAAGCATCTTGAAGCCTGTTTCTTGGCATTTTCACTGATAGCACAAGGAGAATTCCCATTACTAGATAGTAAAAACATTTCAGGACTTTAATCAATAATTCTTGGGACAAAGGTATGTGTAGACTTGCTTGAATCATCTACAGCTAAAAATAGTAAATGAATAAAGAAAAAGTAAGAGCCACCGTGTCCTCACATTGACTTAAAATTTCTCAACACATGATCATGGTTCTACAACTGGGCTGTGGTTTTAATGGCAGCATTACTGGGACAATTGAAGTTTTTTGTTATTTTTTTTGTAGAGAGTACAGATAAAGTTAATAACCCAAACCTGATAGTTTAACACATTAAAAAAAAAATCCTACATGAATCATGCATGAAATACATTTAGGTTGCTTTCTGAAGCCACCCAGTATTACCTCTTCCCTAAAAAGATATAAAAAGAGGGAAAAAAGTAGTAACTGAAATTTAAAATATGACAAAATTATCCTGTATATTTTAATGTTTAAAGAGCTTTAATCATCATTTTTAGAAGCAAAAGCAAAACCCTACCAAAATTAACAGAACATGATAAAGACAAATGAGTCACCAAATAAACCTTTCTCTCAGCCAGAAACCATGTGGATGTGAAGGTTTCTTCAGAGGAAAACACATGTCTTCAGTTCTCAGGAAGCTCTCTCCCTGACATGGCAGTGGAATCCAGAGCTCCTGCATATTTATTCCACCTAAGCTGTCCTGCTACCTTGGGAGTACTGACAATACAATTCTAGAAACCAGGAGGGCAGAGCGAATGGCTCTGTTGTAATTCCATGGCCCACAGAGCAAGGATTTCACCACAGTCCTGTGACATGTGACTGGACTGAGGGAGCTCTGGTGTCAGTTTCAAAAGTCCCAAGGAGGGCTCTCTTCCTTTTATGATGTCAATATTGCCACATTCCTAGGCCTATTCACACACAGGGACTTTTATTCTCATGTGGAGTAAAAGAGTAAAAAGAGAACCAAATATAATTTAAGCAAAGGAAGATTTTTTTTTTAATATATTTTTATTTATTACCCCTAGGGAAAATTAGAGGTTTTAGACTTGAAGTCCAACCCAACCTCCCCTTTCTATGCTTGAGTGCTACAAGGTACAGAGTGAGGAGAAATCAGTTTGTCTACTATTTCAGACTTTAAAGATGCAATCCAAAAATTTCACCAATCTTTATAATGCCTCAGTCCTGTTTATAGATGAGTAGCACCGGGTTCTTCTAAATTGCAGAGCTGCCTATGATTATTATCTGGACATCCTAATTAAAAATTATCAATTATTATTCTCATAATTATCACTGATTTTTAAAATCAGTTTATTCACTATACTTTCTTCTGATTTCCAGCTTCAATTGAAAAAGATAACCAGTATTTGTCGCATAGGCTTTCCAGTTATAGTTTCTAAGAGGAAGAGTTAAAGTGCTCTTCTCCTTTCCCATATCCCTGGCAGCATAAAATACCACTTCTAATAGTGAGTACTAAAGTCAAGAAATGTGAGCAATCATGGAAACTATGAATTTTCCCAACACATGTGAGTCACTTAATGTCCCCATAAGTAATTCAGCTTCTCAAAAAAACAGAGATTCAAAAGGAGATGATGATTTAATGGTTTTTCCTGTCTCTTAGTAAGATTGGCTATGACTAAATAATTTTTCAATTGCTAGACTAAAACAAGCCAAAACAAACAGCTTTTAAAACTATATATTGTGGAGTAGTCTGTGAGCATCTCATTAAAGTCAACATTAGACATATAATACTGAGATGAATTAGATGTAAAGGTCACTCTTTAATTCACTGATTACAGAAATAAAAACTGTAACATGTCAACAATTAAAAATAAAATATTCTAAACCTGTGTGTTAATAAATCCAATATTGTTCACATTTAACAATAAAGAGGAAAATATATATACCCAAGGTAGGGGCTCAAATGCATGCAAAAATGGTAAGATCCTCTTATTGATAAAAATAATGGTATATAATGTCAACATTTTCACATCAATAAAAATTTTGTTCAATATATATATAATACACACACAAACACACACACACAGACATGTTTCCTCTACTCTTCTGTGATCTTTCACATTTCTTTTAACAACAAAAATACAAGGGTGATGCATTAAAAACATTAAATTCAAATAACCAAGGAAAAGCCATTCATTTAATCAAGAAACTTTTATGAAGTGCCTATTGTTTCCCACCGGAAGTGCTCCAGTCCTGTAGGAAGTTAAACTAGGCAGATACAATAGAAGTGAACACTTGTTTACTCCTCTTGCTGATTTTAATCTTATTATGGAAACCAGGTACACATACGAACTTTTAAAGAATTACCTAGAAATTTAATTTAAGCCAATGTGATCAGACAGGCCAGTCTCTTTCATTGTCCTTGTTCACTTATGTCTGTGTTTTGATTCCAGGAAGATAGGACATGATTTCTCTATCATGTGTGTTTGAAACCTAGCACTGTGATATGCAAATGATGGATGTTTAATGCATAATTAGGAGTACAAATTTTGAAACAGTCAAAAGACCAGTAAATAGAAGAAAATTGAGGTTGTACATATTTCTTCCTTAACAGTTAGATTTAGAGAAATGGACAGTAATTAAGAGTTCATAATACTCATGGTTCTAAATTTCTCATTGGGTGATCTTAGAAAAATTATTTAACATTCCTGTCTTCACTTACTAAACTATAAAATGGTTTGTGATGAAACTGTATGGAGTCAAAATACATCAAATTTACAATTACAAATTCTAGTAAATACCTGGCATGTGGTAAAATAAAATTATAACATTATTATATTGTCATAAACTATTATCTCCTTGATTGTTCATAATCTATATGAATATTCTCTGATGATAAAATATAAGTGTCTGAATGTTTCATTCCAAATGTTAAATATTTCTGAATAATGTTTACCATATGTATTAAAAATTCGTTTAAGAATTTGGAACACTTCCTTACTAGGTCAAGAAAAAACATTATAAGGACCTGAGAGCATTGGATAAATTAAGTACAAAACTAAAGTGAAGAATATTTTTCCCTTATTGGTAATCAAAATTTAATTTTTCTTAAACCGGAGAATGCAGACATCTAGCAAAACTGATATACCTACAAAGGGGTCAGAGTACCAAAACAGAATAATCCCAACAGTTAGTTTTGATGTTCTTAGTGGAATAAGCAAGGGAAGCCTCCTCTATCTCTCAAATCCTGTGAGAGTTTTACACATCATATCAGTCTCACAGAATATTTTTATATGAGTGATGCCAATCTTAAGGATATATAAATTTTCAGACTCTCTTTAAAAACTTTTGATAAGGATACTGAAATAATAAGCTTCAAAAAAACTGCTTACTAATGATATCATAGGCACAAAAATGACAAATTTTGGCGTTCAGAAAGTAGAGAGAGGTATCAACTTTGGGTTAAGTACTGTCAACTATAAGAACTTTATGAGGATATTAAATTTTTTAGAGTTCCTATGATTAAGGACTGCATAAGTATAATATAAATAACTATATATATTAATGTCCTTAAATAATTTATTTTATATCAAAATGGAGTTCATCTTGTGAATTTATAACTGCACAAAAAAATCACTTTCCAAACTCTTCCTATGATAGGAATCTAATGGTAAAAAAAAATTGAGAGATTCATATATAAGTTTAAATACATGTGAAACATAAAATTGTTCCACATGCTCAGGAAGTATCATGAAGGCTAGGTTAAAAAATTAGATGACACCATCAGTAACAGGCTATAAAGATGTAATCAGTAGTTCTTAAAAACTGCCACACCTAAGTTTTAGAATGTTCCTGAGATAAATGATAAGTTAGTGAATTAAGGTAAGGCCAGGGATTTAGCTCAGTGGTTCTGCTGCCTGCCTCACAAGCACAAGGTCCCGAGTTCAATCCCCGGTACCAAAGAAAAAAAACAAAACTAAACTAAAAATTAAGGTAAGACTTGCTTTATTTAATGTATTAATGATCATTTATAAATGTTCGTTTAAACTGAATTTTTAAAATAATTATTAAGTGCACATCAATTCTATGTCCCCTTGTAAAGCCCCAAATTAATCATCACAGTTGTTTAACATTTTCCATAAGACACACTGTTAAGCATTTTAACTGTATTTCAAAGTGATTGTTCGGTACCTAATTTAACCCCCTTGAATATAAATTGTGAAATACCATGAAAAAAGTTAGCATGAAACTGAATACATATAATATCTTTATTACAAAAATAATGAACTAAAGACACACCAGAGACATATTTTCAAAAATACACCTTTTAGAAAGCCAAGGCATTATTGTTGCTTCTAATAAATATCCATTAATGTGAGGATGATAATATCAGTATGTACCTTTATAATATATCTATAAAGCAGAAGTAGTTTAAATTGATAAAATAAATCACACAATATTTATCTTGATCTCAAATCTGATTTAAATAGTGCCTAATATTTAAAGTATAATTTAGACTTTGTTTGTTACTTTGTGACAAGATCTTGCTATTTAGTTCTGGCTGGCCTTGAACTCACTATGTAGTGATCAAAAATCCCTATTGGCCTCAAACTTGTGTTGATCCTCCTGCCTCAGCCTCCCAAGTGCTGAGCCACCATGCCCAGTTAAAGTTTAATAATATAAGCATGCTATGCTAACAAAATTTGACAATATTTCAATCTATCAATGTGATTGGAGTATTTTTAAGTATCTATAAGTAATGTAATTATAATAATCTCCATACTATGAAAATGATTTAGCCATTTAAAAACAGTACATTTGCTGTCATTTTTTAAATAATCAGCAGCAATAATTACTACGGTTTAGTTATATACTGCATGAAAAATGACTTCCTTTTAACTATTTTCATGATATTTGATTTCACTGGGCATTTCATCACACTAGTATGTGAAAAATGGCAAAGAAATCCACCCACAGGCATGTATTTTTCATTGTCATCTTTTATCCATGCAAGAATATTCTACATTTGAGTCTCATCTTTTACTCACAGCGAGAATACAGTGCTGGTGTTTTGATTTGTTACTTCTCAGTGACTTCTTTCTCTGTTTTTATAAAGCACACAGAACCTTCTTCATCAGACATGTTTCATAAAGAATGTGCTGTGTAATATTTATCAATGTTTAATTTGATGTTCTAAATGTGGATATTAGTATAAGAGATATTAGAACAGGTAACCCAGTGTTGGAGTAGGTAAAAGTAATTGGTGCTGCTCCCCGACAGGGCCTGAACGGATCCTGGGTTCACATTGTATTGCAAACCACCTAAAGAAGAGATGAACTGTCTCCACAGACTTTCTGGTTCATAAATTTCCTGTAGAAAGGAAGTAATTGTTTTTGTTTAAAGGAAACATCCTGGGTTAAATTAAGCAAAAGCCCATTTTCTGTCAACAGAAGACAAAGCAGAGAGTTAAAAAGGTCAATAAATATCGGAGAGCAAGCAACTAAATAGCCAGTATTTATTGGGTACGTTATATGTGCAACTGTTGAGGAGACCAGAAAAACAATTAATTGTTAATTTTCTTTGTCTTCAAATATGTTGTGTAGGCATAATAATATAAACAATTGCTAGCTATGTAATAAATATAAAGGCCTATCTTTTAAAATTCAGTCAATGCAAGGTATCTCTCTTAATTCAAATTAAACCATGATACAGTTGGGGAATCATCTGTTCCTTTCACATACCCAAGTAGTCCAGAGGATAAGGCAAATTTCTCCAGAGGTTAAGGCAAGGGCCCCCAAGTTTATTTTGAGGTGGGACATTTCTCTTTTTAGTATTCTAGTGCTGTAACTGGAACCTAAATGTTGCCTAGCCACAGTTTTGAGGTGGTAGAAAAGGCACAGTTTTGAGGTGGTAGAAACTTTAATAGATTGGCCCTAGTGGGAAGAAGTTTGGTCCCTGGTGGCATGCCCTTAAAGAGAATACTGCCACTCCAGCCCCTCCTTTTCATGTCTCTTTGCTTTCCAGCCACAGGTGAATAGGTTCCTCTGCCACATGATCCCACCCTGACAAACTGCCTTACCACAGGCCCAAAAGGATCAGGGAAAAAGAAACAACCTTGAACTAAAACCTATATCACCATGAGCCAAATAAACATTTCCTTTATTTAAATTGATTATTTCATGACTTTTGCTAGAGTAACAGAGTCCTGAATAACACATCTAATAATGCACAAGTTTCTTCATTTAATCATGCATTGCCCAAACAAAACATTTCCTTACTTACATGCATTTTCTACTCTATGGACAAAGAAAAAATTTAAAAATTGTTTATAAAAATATAAATGTGAGCTATAGTCACCTATTGAACTAGACTATTAATTCTTAGAAAGGAAGAGAATTTTCTTTCTATTTTCCTTCTATTAGTAATAGTAATACTATGATATTTTAAAAAATCTAATCAATCTTTCACAGACATGTAATTCAATCTTACACAAACACGTACTTAACTTTGTAGATTTGGAGTAAGGATTAAATTAAATAACCCAAGCCAAACATGCAGAAGGCCTACTATATAGTAAATATTCAAATCAATAATCACTGTTATCTGTTATCAATTATGATTATTATTATTTTATAAAAGGAATCATCATTTGACTTGGACCACCCACAGTTTGCATATTACATAAAATCAATGTGCATGCCTCTATTTTACAGATAAGTGTAAAATACATTTCAATTTATTTAAAAATTACAAACTGAGTACTACTTATATGCTGAATACTAACCCAGACTATGCAACACAAAGGTGGAGAATATAACACCCCACTTAAACTCAGTTAAGCAGGTACATATAGTATAATACTGTGGTATCTAATCAATAAGTGTAATACAATATGTGCAACAATAGAATTATGCACAACATATATTAAGAATCAAAGTGCTGCTATCATGAGTTCAGCAGAGATGAGAAGGATGTCAGAAATCTAGAAATTTTTATGCTTGTTAGAATCACTCTCACCATGCAGTACACTCTTATTCTGAAGTATGTATATACTCTGTCATGGCGCTAAGTGGGCAGAGGTTACAGTCTTAAAAGAATGTACCCATCTCCACCTGACACTTCTTAATATTTGATTCAAACTATATGTTATCTTTTGAGGTAAAAGTGCCTGGCTATCCTTAAGTACAAAATAGTATTAGTCTTTAAGAATGTTGCTATCTTCATAAGAATTTCTACAAAGGGTATTCTGTATCAAACTGCTAGAATGCATCCCTGACTGACTCTAGAGCAGCCAGGAAACTACTGCATTACCCATCATAGAGAGTTGCATATGGTAGAGGTACAAAAGAATAAGAATTTGTAGGGGAAACAAAAGAATGAATGAATGAGTGCACGCATGCATGCATACATGAACCAACTCTCATTCTGTTACTGTCTTGAAAGAGCACAGAAAAAAAGCAAAATACTCAGTATTATAATGAATGTTCTTTTTTTTTATGATTTCTTCTAGATGTTATGGGAACATTTGGAAGTTTCATTGTGCTTCCAAAACAATGGACTTCTAGAAAACCTGAGCAAGACTTGTAAGCAACTAAGATTAGTAAAATGCCATTCTTAGAACATGGTCATGTATGCTCCAAAACCCAGTAATTAAGGGAAGAGGCTGTGGACCCACAATGCTTGGATTCAGATCAAGGCTCTATCCTTCACTAGCCATGTGACTTTGGGTAAGTTACTTTACCTTTTAGTGTTTTAGATTTTTCATTTATAGAATAAAAATAAAATAACACTTCTCTCGGAGGGTTGTTTCAATGATTAAATGGCTCAAATATTTGAAATAACTTTAACACCTTTAGGCAGCAGGCACTCGATTGGTGTCTGTTTAATAAAACAGTAAATATTCTTAACAATAACTATGTACTTTGGTTGAATTGAATAAGGAGGTTCTTTCCCACTGCTGGTTGCAAATTTCAATGTGAAGACCATCCATTGGGTAGAAATCTGTGTGTATGATTTCATTATAAGGACAACTTGGTCAAAAGTGGCAGCTACACAGGCATGTTCCAAAGATTATGAAATTCTCACTCCTGTACAGGTGAATCCCTCACACATTTCAGTCTTGTCCTTAGGTGTTCCTCCTCAAGCATTTCAAATGTGTCAAGCATTTCCCTATAGCCAGGGAGCTGCGTGAATGCCCTGTTTCATATGTTTTTGTTTATTCCGTAGCTATTATGTGACTCCTGTCACTCTGGCTGTTTTGGGTTTTGTTGTCTATTCAAGAGAGGCTTGCGGTTGGGTTGTGTCTATCCCAAGCGTCTGTGTTTCGAGTTGCGTGGTTTGCCCCCTCTGTCTCTCATCATTGCTTTTGGCTCAGTTCCTTGACAGGAAATGAGAGATTTATTTTATCTGGCTTGAACTACATTGTTCCTTCCTGACTACTGGTGTTACTTCACTCTAAATAACATGACTTTGGGTTCACAGTCTGCCCAAGGTCAAACCCTGAGGGTAATAGACACATTTAAGAAAAGAGAGAATAAAACCAAAGGGGAGGCGGGAGGAATGAGCAAGCAGAGAATTGAAATGAAAAAAAAAACCAAAAAAAAAAAAACCCAGTGGTGATGTAAAAGTTACACTTGCAGCAAGTCTGAATTTTCTGGCAGGTTTGAAATGGAATCTGTTCTGAAGAGCTGAGAGGAGAATTTTTTTTTCCCTTCCAGATGTTATGCATTTAAAATTACAGTGTGAAGTAATCTAAGCTTGAAATTCAAATTTAGTTTTAAAAAGAAAACATGAGTTATCTGTGAGAAAGGTTTACAAAGCTTATTAATATCTATGGTATCATAATTGTAGTGTCCTTTGAATAATTTAAATTGAGATAATTATTAGAATTCAAATATTCCTCTTTGGTTTGACATAAAAATATAAAAGAAAAAGTTTTAAAATTTTTCTGTATTTAAGTTAAACCAGAATATATTTGAACTGCATCTCTTAGACCTGCTCACATTTTTCCTTTCCTTAATTTTCCTCCTTTTAGGAGATATAAATAAAACTTTCTTGTTTTCTTTATCCATAGAGGTTTAAAGAGTTATCGGGATGACCACCCGAAGACTCAGTGAAAGGTGATGTCTCAGAGCTCATACGGTTTTTCCTGGGTTAAATCTTTTGCAGAAATTTTAAAAGACCAGGGAGTAGAAGAGGGAAACTGGCCTGATTCTGTCTCTGGGTCTCGCTTTTCTGTTTATCTTAAGAGCCAGTAGTACCATTTAATAATATTTCTGCCTCCGAAATAAATAGGACACACATGTGTAAATACCGAATAGTTTCTCTGGTGTGAGAAACTGAAAGTGTAAATAAGGACTAAATGTATAATAGGTAATGTGAAATAGGAAGAAAAGGGGCAAAGGGGAAGGAAGTGGGAGGGCTAGGGGAAAAGATAGAAGGGAATGGGATTAATATGAGAAAATGGAAAAATAGGAACAAAATCTTTGTAAATAGGGAGGAATGGAGGGGTTGAAGGGAGGGCTGGGCAAGGGTGAAAAATAAGAACCAAGAGAGACTATGTAAAGGTGCAAATTTCCAACGATGAATGTCATTATATTGTATACCTAAAATGTACCAATGATTAGAATGAATAATCGATAATGTAAAATAGGAAGAAAAGGTCCAAAGGGGTAGGGGTAGTGGGAGAGGCAGGGGAAAGGAAAGAAGGGAAAGGAAAAATGATGAGAAATGGAAAAAATGGAAATAAAGTCTTTGTAAATAGGGAAGGGTGGAGGGCGTGAAGGGAGGGCTAGGAATGGGGAAAAAATAAGAACCAAGATGCATTATGTAAAGGTACAATTCCCAATGAGAAATGTAATTGTGTTGTATACCTACAATGTACCAATAAAAGAATTTAATACAAAAAAAAATATTTCTGCCTCCGGAAAATGGGCTTAATGGAAATGGAGTTTAAATGAAGTAAAAAGAATTTAAGTTACACAAAAGACCACAAAAATTAGTTTATATGACTATGCCATGCTTGGGGGAAGATAACGAAATTCCCCATACTGATGATTGTTCAGCAGTTGTTCATTTTATGTGCTATAAGCATAGCTTATGCTGAGTTAGAGGACATTTCTAATAATCTCTTAAAAGATTTTGTTTATGACTTACAACACCTCCTTAAGAAAGTCCTACTAATCTTAATGGCTCTAAGTGGACATTACAAAACGGCATCAGTCAGGGACCAGTGGCTGTAAATCTTATATGATTTGTTTCTTTATGCAAATGCAATAGTTTTAAATATTTTCTAACTAGAAATTATTCTTCAGTCATACTTCCTTTTCAAGTCAATTTATGAGATCGCCTACATGGATAATGAAACCCCAAACACTAAAATGTTGCTTACACAATTGTACGACAATTCCAGTAATGTCTAATGTTTAACACTATCAAAAGGCATACCTACTGTGTAGGTATTGTTTTGAATGTTTTCTGATTATTAACTTCTAATGATAGAAAGAATAAACATAACAAAGTGATGCTTTACTCCAAATTCAGGAGCCTACCAATTAACCAAAAGTATCTTCATGTGCATATATATGACTTATCCCAAAAGGCCTTTCCTTGTGTTAAGTCTTTATACTTCAGGTACGTAGGAGTAAAAATATAGAAACAAAGGAAAATAACATTTATTGAAAGGTAGTATAGGATCATGTTATGGCTCATGTCTAGATGTCCCCCCAAAGCCTCATGGGATCATAGGTGGGGCTTTTCAGAGGTGGCCAGATCTAGGCTGTGTAATGCTGGCATCAAGGATGTAATCCTGAGATTGATTCTTGGTGCAATGCTAGAATTAAGGCTACCCCACCCTGGGTGGGTATCCTGGATAATATATAAGGGACAGAAAGAGGGTCTCTGCTTATTGTTCACTTGCTGCTTGCTACCTTTTTGCCTGCCTATTCTGTAGTGCCCCTCTGCCATGCCATCCTGCCTTGGAGACAGCCAACTATGAACTGAAACCTCTACAAACTGTGAGCTAAACTTTTCGTGTTTTAACTTTGGGCCTCGGCCATTTTGTCTCAGCAACAAGAAAACTAAGACAAATCAGCACAGCATAGGCAGCTTCCTGATATATCATCCTATTCCACAAACACAAACTCCAGGCAAAGTCAGAGTTATCGTACTTCTTTTTACAGATGATAAAATGAGATTTCAGAAATATTAAGTAATATGCTAAGATTGTGGAATTCATAAGTTGCAAAATATGTTTCAAATTCTGGTTTGCCAAATTCTAAAATCCATGTCTATTTGCTATTTTGGAATAGGAATTAAAACAGAGGATAATATAAACTCAGGGCATCTACAGTCCAACTGTGTTTCTCACCTGTACAATATAAAGCATTATATATAAAAGCAGATCTTTTTCTTCAAAAAGTTAAAAAGAGTTACTACATAATCTAGAGACTGTATTCCTAGGTATATGTCCAAGATAAATGTATATATTTAGATACAAGGGGGTTTTCTTTGTGTGTGTGTATATATATACATCACACTATTCATAATAACCCAAAACCAGAAACAACTCAGATGTTTCTCACCTAATAAAAAATAAAATGTGGTATATCCATATAAAAGAATATTTTTGGCAATAAAAACACATAAACTCATCAAGCACTGATATATTCTTACAACATGACGACATGAATGACACTTGAAAACATTATGCTAATTAAAAGAAGCCAGGAATAAAACAGGGCATAATATATGATTCCACTCATTGGAAATATACAAAATAGGGAAACCCATTAAAACAGAAAGTAGATTATTGGTTACTTATAGCTGTTGGGCTTCAGAATTGATTTTATATACTTATATCTCAATGTGAATTATATTTCAATGGGACACATATCAAAAATAAAGGAGAGGGCCAGGGATGTAGCTCAGCGGCACCATGCCTGCCTGGCAAGAGCAAGGTCCTGAGTTCAATCTCCGGTACCTAAAAAAAATAAAAATAAAATAAAAAATAAAGGAGATATGAAAAATATTTGTATTCATGTCCTGAGGAAGAGGAGCCCAATGCCTAAGGAAAGAGAAAAACTACTAAGTAAACCAAGTTAATCCAGATGGAAAGATCTGATTTTCATCTTTTGGTTTCCCTCAGTATCAGCAAAGCTTTAGTCCACTGGAGCCAGGTGAACTTTGGAATCAATGAGAGTGCTGAAAATATATCCTTCCTTGGACAAGTATGCTTTGAGACCAAACCTTGTTGAAAAAAGTTAGAATAACAAACTGGCAGCTTATTTACCCAACGCTAAACCGCTTGTTTGACATTTCCCATCTACACTGACCAGTGATTTGAGTATTGCATAGACAACCACAAAGAACAACGGACACAGTGGGAAAGTATTATTTTAAAACTACTTACTATTTTATTAACACTTGAGTAAAATTCCCTGCTTCTCCCCAGATTCCTGTGTGGATGTGAAGTAAGGTGCCCAATTCGTAAATTTGGCAATATAATTTTTACTCCTGCAGCCCAGCATTAAGTGACAAAAAAATCATGTTGTGGCAAAGAATCAGTGGATAGTAATCAAATGTCCCATGCCACTGACATTTCACAGCTCTCCATCGACACTTTTTAGGGTGAATTCTAGAAATACTACAACAGAGAACAGCAGATCCTTAAAGTACCAACTCTGAAGAAAGTGACACATTTTATCCCAATAGTCTTTAGATGTTTATACCTTAAAAGTTCTTCAGTTGAAGTTGCTTTCAAATTAAACACCATTGCTGCAGTGTTTCTGTTGTGATTATCGGAGGGAAGTGGAGCCAGTGCAATTTGTCCATGTTTTACAAATCACCATCTGGCAGGGATATGGCAACATGTGAAATCTTCACAGGACTCTTGTTTTTCTACTATCTGCTGGATAACTAAGGAGATCACCAGACTGCTGGGATGCCTGCCAGATGGTAAGCAGGTATGTTTATGAGTTTAAGATTCTTATTTTCTTTCAATGCTTTCACATGCTGTGGGCGAGAGGCAAAAAAGTGAAAGGGAAAAGAAAAAGCAAGCGAATAAGTAAAGGACTGGTTATGATCATTGCAAATGTCTCTGAAGTTTGTTGAAATGTGCATCTTCCAAGGTCCACACTGAATTATTTTCTATCAAGTAGAAGAATCACAAGTCATATGGTCATACTAGATTTCAGAATGCTACCATTTCCTTTTTTGTATATATAAACAGGTTTATGGTTTCTTTGGTCCTGTTGAGTAGATGACATGCATTACTCATAAGCATCATCAACAAACATTTGGTGAGTGTGTACCTTTTGTGAGGTAACTGGGATAGCTATTTATGTGAAATAAAACTATGGGTCTGTTTGCATTTTATTTTGATCATTCAAATAAACTACTATACAAAAAGAATTCCCGGCCCAGGGATTTAGCTCAGTGGCACTGCGCCTGACTTGCAAGTGCAAGGTCCTGAGTTTGATCTCTGGTAGCAAAAAACAAAAGGAATACCTATTAGACTCAGAACAAAAATCTTTTAATGAGTAAAGACTCATAGAACTGAATATGAGAAATAGTAAGCATTAGAGAAGCTTCTGTGAAAAGAAAAGGACAGATAAGTGAATATCAAAAAAGAGCTGGTGTGAGCCGGGTATTTAGCTCAGTGGTTCCAACGACTGCCTCGCAAGCGCAAGGTCCCGAGTTCGATCCTTGGTACCAAAAAAAAAAAAGAACTGATGCTTACAGTATGTGCAAAGGTACAGTTCTTTAAAGTTAGGTTTGAATGCCTGCTTAGCAATATGTCAGCAACATGATCTGAAATTCATTTTCATTAAGCTCACCTATACAATGGTGATAATAGTTCTACCATTTATGACTGTTGGGATGTTAGAAAGATAAGAAATGCCAATTGTCTAGCAAGCATATAGTTGCTCAATAATTAAACCTAAAAGAGCTGGTGCGGGCCGGGTATTTAGCTCAGTGGTTCCGCCACCTGCCTTGTAAGCACAAGGACCCAAGTTTGATACCCGGTACCAAAAAAAAAAACAATAATAATAATAAGTAAGGCTATTATCAGTATTATTATTATTGTCAACAGGAGAAGGCTTCTTCTAGGTCAAATATTTAGAGTAAAATTTGCTCACATAAATACTAAATATACAGTTAATCATATATATTATTAGTTAGGTTCACATAAAAACTATATGCAGTTGTGTAGTTATATGCAAATATTCACATATATAAGTGCATATCCATATTAGTATTTCTCCCTGGCAGAAAGGAAGTTAAAAATGCCTGCTTCCTTTTCCTTCACCTTTAATTGCCAAATTTTCTCCACTTTTAATTTTAATTTTACTTCTATTTTTGTCCATCCTTACCTCCTCTCAAGTTGAGAAACACATATCTCTGCTTCTCTCTGGCTCTTCCAATTATATTCATAATTCCATCACTTTTTCCACCAGAATAATTTTCCTCCTTAATTATATGATTCCTTTCTGTATTTTCATAATAAATTCCACCTAACCACACTAGTTCCTTCTCCTTAGCCTAAAATATACTCATTTTCCACAACCTAACTATCATTTTCTTTAAGGTAAGTGACCAAACTTGAAAGGAGAGATGAGATAGAAGGCCTGAGCAGGACAATGACCATAGAAGATATTAGAAGCAGTGTTCACTCCAAAAAATGTCAGACACAGGTAGGTATATTTTCACCTACTTACTGTTATATTTGGTTCTAATAAAACTGACTAAATAGAATATTTTTTCTTGTTTGAAGAATCTACGAAACTTGTGATTGAGACTCAAGTCTTTCTAAAAAGGCTGGCCCAAACTGATACCAGGTCACAATCAAAACAGTACAGTGCACGCACACAAACACACTCACATTATATACATTTTTATTCGTGTAAAAAGAAAGAAGCAAGTTAACAAGTAAGCAAGTAGAGTAAATTAATGAACATTGTTCACCATATGCCATTCATCCCAAGAATGGAAGCCTAGTTAAGTATGAAGTTATTTCTTTCTGTAGTATTTTTCACTTAAGATAGCAAAATAAAAGAGAAATTCCATAGCAAATTGTTGAAAATCTTTGAAAAAGGTACACTCGATTCCAGATCTGTTTAAGTTAGGAAGAAAAGAAAACTACCTTCTCAGGGAGATTATTTGTCATAGTCACAGCAATAAAACATATAGTGGAAAAATAGTCAAATTCTCTTTTTTTGACCCAGCTTCACTTATTTCTAGTTTCATTCTCCTTTTCATCAACAGCCACGCTGCTTGCAAGTTCAGCTGCGTTTACAGCCACCTCTTGCTTATCTCCCATACCCTTCCCGACCTATATAAATTGCTGTAGCTCCTACATTTTACAGAAGCTCTTTTCTCAGAGGTTATCAATATCCACTTAATTCCCAAGTTCAGTGGTCTATTCTCTGGCCTCATGCTGCTTAGCTTAACCACTCCATAACATTTAAAACTGTCATATATAAAACTCTCAGCTCTCTTCCCTAAACTTTGGCAGTGCCTCCTGCTTGAAATACCCTCACCATCTTTACTTGGTCCTTCTTGGCTTCTTTACTGACTCGCCTTTCTTATGTTCATTAAACATGAGGGATCCCAGAAGCCTACCATTTGCACCTTTTCTTCATGCCCTCTTGAAAGGATAAATCAAGGTTAAATAGGACTGAGAGAACCTGAAAACTAAAGAAATGGTAACTGAAATACTGCATGAATAAATATTTTTCACATTTTTCAACTTCTCAGGTCACCATATAAGTGACAGATTTAAAAACAAATTTCAACATGGATGACTTCCATCTATATTACCACCAGAGCAAGCTCAAGGACCCGAGTTCGATCCCCGGTACCGAAAAAAAAAAAAAAAATATATATATATATATCCACCAGAAAATTTAATCCTATGTTGCTAACTATAATAATAATTTTGAATACGGAACTTGAGCATCTTTTACGCTAATCCTGATATTTGGTTTTCCTAAATATGGTAATGACATCAATAGTTAATGCACAGATTTAAATTTTGTTTTTTTGTTTTTGTTGTTCCGGTTTGTGTTTTTTTTGGTACGAGGGATGGAATTGAGGACCTTGTGGCTCCGAGTCAGGCATGGTGCTGCTGACCTAAATCCCCAGCCTTGTACAGGTTTAAATTTAAAACATAAGTTTTCTAATTTTACTTTACCTTGATTTTTAACCCTTTAATAGCCTAATTAATTTGAGGACAGCTACTGTTGTTCATATTACAATTCAACTGACTGTAACTTAGTAGAGCTCAGCACTCATTTATTGAATTCCAATAAGATGTGAAACATTATTTTCTGGGTCATCCTTTAATACATAAATTTCAACCACATAATACATAAATGACATTGATCAACTTTCAGGAACTGCCTAAAATAACAATTTCAAGAAAATACTGGTAGTTGGGGATGTTGGCACATGCCTGTAATCCCAAAACTCAGGAAGCTAAGGCAGGAGGACTGCTGTAGGTTCAAGGCCAGCCTGGGCTACATAGTGAGTTCAAGGCCAACCCGAGGTACATAGTTAGACCCTGTGTCAAACAAACATACAAACAAATAAAAAGTACTGGTGTTTTAATTTGAAATACGTTACTTTTTAAAATTTGTAATAATAGTCAAAAATATCAGAAAGAATTACATAGTTGTCTTCACATTCCTCAGTATGATGTCCATCTCTCAGAGCACGTTCTGGAGGTCTATTCTCCTTACCTGCCTCTGTAAACCTGGGACCATATGATTTGTAAGTAAAATTTCTTCACATCCTGTGTGTCCTGATATCTGTATCCCTTAGTGTTTCATCTTTCGTGTAATTTACAACGCCAATGCTCCCATGCCTTCTTATTTGATACATATTCCTCCCACAAGAAAAACTCAAAACACTCAAACCAAACAATACAAAATGGGCATTTCCTCTATAAAGAGATCCTGAGCTTTACAAAATAAAACTACAGAATCCCTTTAGTGATTTCCCTCTACTGTACCAAACTACTAAGCAAATTAATAACAAATTTATAGTCAACTTTTCTAAAATTATTTCAGCTTTGCAAAGAGCTACAACCTATTTTCATCCAATTGTTGCACCTTGTATCTTTCCCTTTGTTGACTTGACATGGAGTTGCTATTACTACACAACAAATTTTTTATATGCTTATCAACTTTCATTAATTTAGAGGCAAAATGTGGCATGGTTTGTACTAGACACAAATTCACAACAACTTAAAAAGGCAGGTGTTAGTATTGTCTGCAAAAGTGAAGACACACAGGGTGGCTAAGTGCCTCACACCAACCCTTACAGCAAGGAAAGAGTACAACTGAGATTCTAGCTGAGCTCTGTCTTGGAAGACTGTGTTCTTTCCATGGCACCACAAAATCACTGTCGTTGTTCAAGAAAACTGGAAGGAAGCAACTCTTTATTGGAATTGAAAATGAGGCACCAAAGAACACAGCTTTTTTTTTTTTAACTTCAGCTAACACATGTATTCTTCTAGGGCAGTGGGTTTCAAACTTCCTTAAAGCTGTCAAAATATTTCTTCAATAAAAATTTTACAGAGACACATATATAAAAGGGAGAAAAGTAGTAGAGTTGCCTGCTTTCTTTTACCCTTGACTAACTGGTCATAGCATCAGTACCAAAGAAACCACTGCCTTTCTCAGAGTACAGAAAACAGTCGTACTAGTCTATTTTGTATTTACCACTGATATCTAGCTACCCAAATCATAATTTTAACCATACACAGAGTCTCACATTCTTGGCTGGGAGTTCCCTGGCCACTACCAAACACATATCTTCTTTGTTTAGAATGGAACCCAAGACATGGGTCTCACGCACACAACAAATGGTCAATGATGATTACAATAATAATTTTTAAAATAATGAGTGGATAAATCTCCTTGACATAGGAATGGCTTTCTTCTCCTGTGCCAGTTGTTCTGTCTGTGCCAACTCTAACACACACCCCTTCCAGGAATGGCACTCAGCCATCCTGGCAACCAGAATTAGAGCAAAGAAAATACGAAATTTCTCTGCAAAACATAAGTGAAAAGATGAATGCAAAGCCAAGCAAAAAGTACCCAGATTCAACATGCACATTGTTAAATGTCACTTCATAGTAAGACACTTTATGAAAGTCAAGTGAACATGGCCATGTATTAATGAGGAGAGTGAGAGGAGTTATGACTTCTTAAAAAGGACCAGCAAAAAAAATAAGGCTAGGAGAACTCATAGGTTACTAGTTACAACTGTTATTTGCAGGGAAGGATGGAAATTTTGCAAATGGAAAATGGGAATAAGAGATATATTCTTTGTCATAGACATTTTTATATTGTTTGAATTCTAAACCATGATTAGATTCAAGAAAGCATTTTAATAAATTGACATATTTTAAAAATATAAAGAGATAATTCCAATAGACAATTCTGAACATCATGTTGACATAACAATGTGCTATTTTAGTTTGGGGTAAAAATCATCAGCAGGAACATGATTCATCCAGAGAATCTAGATATAGGCCAGGCAAGCCCATCAGTCAGGGATGCTGCTTCATCTGTTTCAGATAACTCTCTTAAGAAGGACACACCTACTGATTAAAGCCGATGACTCATTACTTGATTATCAAAAACTGGTACACTGTCACTAGAATCTCCAATAATCTGGCTGACTGAGGAAGTTCTTAAAGCTACAGATCAACAGTCCACAGGATAGGGCAAAGAAATGTCAATGTCTTGCTCCAAATTAAAAATCAGAAAGGGGACTTCATATCTCTCTATATAACAACAAAGATCAAAAGATCAAGGATAAACCTTTACCACCTTAAGTAGTATATCCTCTCCTTTCAATGTTTTCACCCTGTGAACCAGGAACCAGATGTTTGTTGACTAAAAGGTCTTGCTGTAAGCATTTAATTATCAAAAGCCTGATAACAATGAAAAAGTATGATCTCTCTCAAAATAAATAGATGCTTTCAGCAAATGTTAACATTCCCCCAAATAACTTGTTGAACAATTACATGCAAAGAATAGTATAAACATTGGAACAAGAAAAGATACAAGGACATCTAAGAGATTGTTTAATGGAATAAAACTGTATTGGTAAATGTCATGTTCCTGTGAGCTGTTTGAAGGTAGTTGGCACTCCATGGAGTCAGCATTACTTCCCAATTAACTAAGCAGGTCAGACTGGCTTCTGGGACCAAGAGCCAACAGCATTATTATTTCAGAGGAGGGAAGGCATGAGATATTCTGGATCTTTAATCTGGTCTAGGGTCATATATGCTATATCTTTTTTTGAACAATCTTATGCCATGCTGTCCTTTATCTAGTAGAGTTAAACACTGAATTCAAGTACTAGTGTGTGACCTATCACTGAAACCATTTGTCATTAAAAATACACATACCAATTATGTGCCTCACTGTGCATAATGTTGAAATACATGTTTTTAAGTGGCCAGTGTGAATAAATTTGTCCCCCTTTGAGATGTTATCAATTCAAGACTGAAAATTCCACTGTATGGGCCAACACTTAACTACAGAAAGCAACAGAAAGAGTAATTATTTTTTAAAGGAAAATGCTAACTCTTGGTCAATATAAAGCCAGAATAAAATACTTTCAAACCTTCTTAGGTCAATATAGCTGGAACTTGAGGTTATTTGAACTTTTTCTTTAAGGTCAAATGGTTTATACTCATATGAATATTTAACATTTAAAAATTAATATTGTATTTTTAAAAGACAAATCAATATTCATAGCTTCTCTAAAGTCTCCCACACATTGTTTTAAGCTTTTAACAGTAATACTGAGAATAATTCAATTCAGTGCTGGTATGGCTTGTGTCTAGATGTTCTCCCAAAGCCTCATATCATCATAAGTGGAGCTTTTCAAAGGTGGCTGGATCTAGAGTCTGTGATGCTGGGATTAAGTCTGTTATGCTGGGACCAAGGTGTGATTATTAAATTAATCCACTGATTGGTTTGGCATAGTTCTGGGTGTGGATAATGGGAAGGCCCACCCTGACCTAATGGCATGTAGCCTTGATAAAATATCAAAGACAGAATGAAGACTGCTGCCAACCCTTGGTGCTTCACTACTTAGCTGCTTGCTGCCTTCTTCCTTCTGCCCACCATGAACTGTTTCTCCTCTGCCACGTGTCACCTGCCTTGGAGCCAGCCAACTATGGACTGAAGCCTCTACAGATTGTGAGCTACAATAAACCTTTCCTCCTTTAACTTTAGGCATTGGGTATTTTGTCTCGGCAACAAGAAAAGAAACTAAAACAAGTTCCATCCTGTGGATTGGGGAGGTCAGTTGGGAATTAAAATGGCTTATCATTGTTCTGCTTTATAAAAACCTCTGTGGGCCTCACCTCAAAAGAAGGTTAGGCACTGTATCAAAAGTAAAAAAAAAACACAATGAAAATTGATTCTGTGTTCATGTTTCAAGGTTTTTTTAGTTATATAAACTTGTGTCCTTCATTAGAGGGAGATGCAGTCAAAAAAAAGTTCATTTTAATCTGTGAACCTTATTTTTAAAAAGCTAAGAGGAAAACTTGGCTACAGTGACATCAGGATGGTGTAAAAACAAAAAAAGAAAAAAGAGGAAAAAGGAAAAAAAGCAAAGAAAAAAAAAATCACAGAAGAGGGCCGAAGGATGCAGCTCAGTGGCACAGGGCCTGCTATCAAGCCCAAGGTCCTGAGTTTGATCCCCAGTACAAAAAAAAAAAAAATCATAGAAAAAGTTAATAAAATAGTATAATGAAAGGCAAATGTTAAAAAAAATAATAAAAAAGAGGGGCAAAATAATTATGAAGGTTATTATATTGTCAATAAATAAAACTAAAGCATGAAAAATACCGCTTTAGTATTTTTGCCCCTGTGCAAATTTTCAGGATTTTTTTTCTTCCCTCTATTGCATGACTTGTAATCTTTTAAGTTGTTCTTTAAGTTTTATTGGAAATTCAAAGTTACTCATACATGTTTTATTAGTAATAAAGGATAATCTAAATTAACAAATATAAACAGTATCCAAATGACTACAAACTTTCCTAATTCTCTTCAATTAACAAAATTAACTATTATTAAAATTATCACCGTACAACACAGGGGAAAATGCATCACCATACAAAAGTATAAACATAACTCTTTTTTCAAATTTTGTATTTTCTACCTTTTCCAAATATAGCATGTAAACAATTTGTTTCTGATTTAAGTACTTATGTGAAGGTAGCACCTTTATAGTGTATCAGTGATAGGATAAGTCTGCTGATACAAAATCTAGAAATTAACAGCAATATTAACTGTTCTATACTGTACAATTTTTGCAAACTAAAAAAAAAAAAAGAAAAAAGGCCTTTGTTTTGTGCCCTAATCCAAAATATGCCCCTCTTTAGTATAGATAGTCTGAACAGAATTGTTCCTTGTGATTGCCATCCCCTTTGTGGAGCTGCAAAGCAAGGTAAGAAGGCTCAGCATAGCTTTTATCTGCAAGGATTCCCTGAGGCAGTTTCTGTAAAAGGGTTAATGACAGATGTTTCCATTAAATCTGACCTACCTCTTAATTTTGCCTTTGCCTGATAATACCCTAGCTTTGTGCTTATTTGCATGGGCAAAAGGAGTCACTCCATAACAAGTAACACACCGCCCTCGCTGAAGCAAAAGATCAATTCATTTAAAACTGATGTGTGCAATATTTTTTATATTTAGTTTTTCAAAAATTCCCTTTCATACAATGTTATTGTCTATAAGAATTAAAAGCTCTGTTTTCTGAACCCCTGGACAGAGTATACATCTGTTCATCGAGACAACTACTACCAATAGAAATCAATACATCTCCTTGTAGGTAACCAAGTAGAAAAATCACTTCTGTCTCTCGGATTCTCCACTTATTTTTATACTAAATACAACCAGGATTCCGTAAACTTCTTTTGCTGGGAAATTAGTTGAGAACTCCAAAATGCTAGCAGCACTTTCTTGTTTATGGAGTGTTATTACTTTTGCAAAGAAAAGGGAAATCTCTCATATAGAGGGATTCAGTGTCTCAGGTTGGTTAAAAGATAAAAACACTTTAACCTTATCAATGCCAGTCTAAAAGCTACAGCTTAAAAGTGATCAGACCACATTTTACTGTGGGAAAGAGTAGGTGATCCTGAACCCTTACCAGGTTACTATACTAAACTCCTTTAAAAGTAAAAATAAATAATGACAGTTTCAATAGCTAGGTACAAGTTTCTATTCTAAAACGTCTTCTAGAATAGAGTTCTCTCCTTCTAGAACTTCATTTCTTCCAGTGGAAGGGTCATACAAGTTGAAAACAACTGATTGCTATGAAGAAATCCCTCAAATTTCTGCTCATTGAAATTTTAGTCTATATCTCAGACTCAAGAAACATTGCCTTAATTTAGCTATGCTGATTTGCTCTATTCTAACATTTAAGGAGCTTAAATGATCACTTGCTAGGGAATAACTCTCTATGTAATTATATACAGTGTTTTATACTCCTATACACATATATTATACACATATACTTCATGTTTAGCATTAGAATCTAATCCCTAAGACATTTAAATATTGAAATTTTGGCATTAAATTTCACCTTACTCTAAAAATGATACTCCTGCATTTTTTAATAGTAAATCTATAATCGAAAATACTCCCATCACACCAAAATCTTTGCCTAAAAAGGAATAGATTCATGCTTAGAATTACATCATCTCAGACAAATAAAATCTACACTCTCCATTTGGGCATTTTGAGCCATTGAAATAATTTAGAAATTCAGCTTTTTAGTCCTAAGTTGTTTTGTTTTTATTTGTATATTTGAAAAAGAAAATTCTCTTTTTGCCAAGTTATCTCAACTTCACCTGAAAATGCGGTAGATGAAGAAGTAACAGAGAGTGACTCCTTTGAACAAGCCCAACCAAGAGTTTTCTGGGCAGGTGTGTGTGCAAGTGGTGGTGAGATGTTCCCCCCTTCCTCAGAATGCCCAGGTGAGACTCCCAATTCAAACCTCAGACCTAATACATCCGGGGCTAACAAAAAAATGAAATGAAAACATATCTAGAATACATGGTTTACACAAATGTCTAAGTACTATGAAGGATATAGTAGGAGAAACATGTTCCTTTTCTTTACAAATTTATGGCTTCATTAAGTAATTAAAAGCAGTAAAACAATACTATCACTGGTAATTAACAATACAAATTACATGAATGGAATTGATCACGCTGAGGAATGGAAGAGCAAGTGATGTTACAGAATCAAATAATGAAATCATAACATTTGATGACGTAGGAATAATTTTATACCAAATGTCAATGAAACTATAAGCAAGAGCTAGTATGTATTGGGCACATAAATGCCAAGAACTACATAAAGCAGTCTATATATTGATGATGCTTAATATTTACAGTAACCCGATGAGTTAGATTTACTCATTAAGCCATTTAATGGTTAATGAAATTTAGACTTGAAAATTCTGGTTACATATTTCCCCAAGCTGAAAGAGCTAGTAAATGATAGAGCAAGGAATCACACCCAGACATTCTTACTCTTGTCTTATTCTTTCAACACTAATGCCTTTCTTGTGGCTTCATGGGCTTTGGAATAGAACATAATGCATTTGCAGTCCACATTCTTCCATATATTTGCTATGGGAGCTGGTGCAAAGATTTACAAAACAGAAAAAATATACTGATCTACTGTCATAGAGATCAGTTGTTTTGGCCTATCTGTCTGTCTTCTAGTCAAAGACTTTTCCTTCCTAGTGGGAAATAACTAATCACCCATTCTCAAACAAGAGATGGGCAAATGACCATGGTCTGACAAAAAAAGCAATTATCTTTGCAGCCACAGGGTGGGCCAGGTGGGCATCTATACAACCAAACTAATAGGTCAACTACGTAGAGCTTTTGATAAAGGTATGAAGAAAGAAACTAATTTTTTAATCTTAGGATAACATATTGTAATTGAATAGCCAGACACTAAACAGAAAGAGTGCCTAAAAATGAAGCCAATACAGGAAAAAGAAAAGAAAGATGAGCAATGAGGAGAGCAATGGAGCCCTGGGATCTGGTGGTGCTGGAAGTGGACAGCTCGTGAAACTGCCATTTATTCAAACCAATAACACCTCTTCTCTTTTATGATCACATGTATTTGAACTGGGTTTCTGTTGTTTATGACTGAAAGAGCCCTAGCTAATAAGTCACCTCATAGAAACAATGTGTTTGAAAAACTTAATACCTGTATTAGTAAGGATTCAGTGAATGTTGGCTGATTTGTTATTATTATTGCCATGTTTCCACACCACAGTTGGGGATCTTGGATGAAAACCAGGGCTAGGAGAATGAATAAATACCATGACTCAATTTCCCTGTGCCAGGCATAGTGGGAGAACAGAGGGAGAAGTTTCTGGAGGACATAAGTAGTAAGGAACACCAAAAACCACTTCCCATTTGTCCCAGCCAATATTAGCATTCCTAACTGACCTCACTGTGTCTCTAAAGGAATTAAGACATCAAACCATCAATTACTGCCATGTGTCCACACTGTAGTAAGAATATTCAGCCATATATCCAAAGGTTTATCCAAATAGAAATAATTTTTAAAATTATTTAAATAAAATCCAAGACCCCACTTTATTTTGCTACTGCTGCAGCATCAGTAATAACTTTTACAAAGCTCAGAACATATGATACTGTAAAAGGCTAAGAAATGTGATTTTGAGAACTTTTTCCATGCTATACCAAAGTCTAAGGTCAGTAATTAGTTCCCCAGTCAGAAATGAGTCACTTAAGGTTTACATGATTGCCATATAACGATTGCATCAATATGATAAAACAGAAACTTTCTTCTGCTCCCTTCTTTGAATAGGCCTTATAACATAGGACACAAAAATGGTTCCAAAGGAACTGTTGTGAATCACTGCATCAACCACATGAACATTAAAACACTGCATGCTAGTCATAACTATATAAAGTATTCTCTTGTTCTGTGGAAAATGGTTTCAAATAATTGTTGTGTTCGAACGGGAATTTTGTGCTATTTTAATATAGCCACTTCAGAGAGAAAAATAGAAAATATATTTTTAAAGAAACCAATATTAAAATAGTCGGATCAACTAATTGTCTCCAAATGGCATCATATTTGCACGTGAGTCATATTTTATAAGCTCCAAGGCTCAAGAGGCAGACTCAAGAGTCACATCCTAACCATTTTGTTGGCAGACTGTACAATAATAATATATAACAATATGTACAACAATAATAAGGGGGGGACAATAATCTGACCTGAACCATCTAAGCAAACAAAATTCTCTGACTTCGAAATTCTCTAACAGAACATTGCATTGCAGAGCTAGTATGACTGGCATCAAGTCTGACATGATTTTCACCTGTACTCATGACTTCTCTTTTTGGCTTTAGCAAAGTTGATCTTTAACACTGAGTTTGTGGTTTGTATTAAAGCATGTTATGTGAGGCAAGGACTATGTAGATCTTTGCCAAAAACAAATTAACTAAACTACTGGTTAAAAATCAGTAGCTCTAAATGTTCCCCTGTGACAGGGACAGACGAAGGAATGCATTACATTGTCTTTAATTTAAGCCAACAAAGACTCATACCATTATTATACACCAGAAGTCTTCAACTATGCTTCCTCTGTAGGGAAAAAGAATCAGGCAGTAGAGGGTGAGGCCTTCTCACAGCTTTCTAAAGACAAGGCCCTGGAGAGGTCAAGCTTGCCAGTGGGCCACTCACAGAAAACCCTACCACTTATATGAAGCATCACACTGAATTATAAGAAAAAAATGAACAAAATATCCATTTTAGCAATCCTTTCAAAGAAGCTTAGAAGCTTAGAAATGCAACAGAGAATCATGAGATGGGATGTTGCCAAACTTTGGTGGAATGGCCCTGGCAAGTTATTTTGTCTCACTTTCTTCAACTGTAGACTGGTTACCATTGCTATCACTGATAATAAAAATATCCTAATAACAACTGTTAGAAACAGTATTGTAAGAATTTATGTGTGTATGGTGTTTTAAGAATGAAGGAAGCAAAGCACAATGTTATACTATTACAGTGCTTTATCAACCAACATATTACATAATGTGCTATAATGTACCATGCACTCATGGAAACATGAAATCATTCATAATTCCTAAGTACTGCCAGATGCATAGCCATAACAAATTTCAGCCCTTTCTGAAAAATTCACCCACACACTCACTCCTCCAACCAATTTTTCCACTGGTAACTGTCAGAGTTTGGAGATCACAGAATAGACCCTTATTCACATCATTGTGGTAATTACATGTACTTTGCTTCATATTTGGATAGGGAACATGTCTTATTCATAGTTTTATTACTAGTAACTAGCCCTGTTCTGGTATATAATGACTGCTCAATAAATGTTTACTGAACAAATGAACATACAGAGAGAGTCAGACATAGTAATCAAAAAATAAACTTTAGTAATGGCACTACCTAGACCAATAAGAGCCTGTAATGCAAAAAAATGCTTAGAGAAGAGGTGGTCAAACATTGCCTCCTTCCCAGCAAGTCTATATGTTATTTCCTAGTATTAATTCATTTGTCACTTGTCAGAACTTTCCAGATACACAAGTAATCCTATTAGAAGAAATCCTTGCCATTTTCAAGAGAGGCATCTGGCTATACTTAAAAGAGCCCAAATGATTTCATATTTCAATGGTTGCGAACATAGTCCATTGCAGCATTCATGTAGACTGAGAAACTTCTGAACATTACAATATACTTGCCATAAATAAACATCCTCAATTTTCAACTAATATATACAACATACACAAATGCAAAGAAATAGAATAAAAACCTCTGGTTTAGAACCAGAAAACCTGGTTTTGTCACCTACTCATTCCGTGAATTTGACCTTCTTTCTAATTTCTCTGAGGTTTTGTTTTCATTTGTAAAGATGTTTAACAAAAAAAATCACACATCCACGGTCAATGAGGTAATTTAAAAAATCAAATAACGCATATAAAATAGTCTATAAGTAGAAAATGCCACACAGAATAGCATAATGTCTAGGTATAAAATGCCAAACAGATGTCTATGGTGTAAATAACCTGTAAGACTCTTAGCATCACATGGTATGAGTTATTGATATCTATAATTCTTATACTTAGCACAGGGCCTAAAACAAATGCCAAATGAACCACTAATATTATCTTTTGAACTGGAGGCACCACCAAAATACCTATGTTCAGTTCTCAGAGTGGCCTTTCAAAGCTTCCTTCTTAGACATTCTCTGCTCTGGGGCTCTCCAAAACATGGTCCTGAGCCGGGGATTTAGCTCAGTGGTTTCGCCACCTGCTGCGCAAGCACAAGGACCTGAGTTCGATCCCTGGTACCAAAAAACAAAACAAAACAAAAACATAGTCCTTCCTCAGCCAGCACCAGGTTTAGACCCTCATAAGCTGCCTGTTCAATGCAGGCTCCCAAAACACATCCATGGAGATTATAATGCAATATGTTCATCACCGGACATGACTCTTGTGCATGCTGGTATACTTCTAGATGTACTTGTGTACAAATGATAACTATGACACAAGATGAATTCCATCAGGGCAGGTATGTGCTACTAACTTGCATATATTATATTTTTAAAGCTGAGGTTGAAAATGCAAACTGGAAAATAATTATCTTCCATCTCTAGGCTCTTTTATTCCAAAATAACCTAGTCTCACAGAAGAGGCTTCCTAATGAAAAATGACACTCTACATTTGGAGAGCTGAGAAGACATCATTTTGGGGTGCGAGGGCATTGGAGGGATAAGAGGAATGACCATGGGCTGGCAGATATATCAAGTTAAAAACATAACTACCTTCAGTCCCAGCCTCCAGCTCTTCTCTCATCACTCTTGCCCTTCTGTTCTTTAAAGAAAAGGAATGGGAGACTAGCTGGTTACAAGCATCAGGACCAGTGATAAGAAGATAAAAGTATCAAGTGGAAGATGCTTAGCAATGATGTCCCTTCTTATCAAGAGCTGAACCCCAGTGTCCACAGTGATACCATGTGCTGTAATCACCCCCAGAGGTACTTGGAGATGGATTCCAGAATATGTAATCTAATGAGGTAAAGACTGGGTCACAGATGCCCCCAAATGGAATAATCACCAATGAAGTTGAATGCTAAAGTCTAGAACTTTTAGTTGTCAAATCCCTATAATGACTATTGTCAACCAAGAAATTTCCAGTATACCTCCCCAATCCATGCTCAGGCCTTTGGCCTCCAGGAAGTATCAATCCTTGCCTAATCCTCTTCCTCTGTGCAAATGACGGTAGGGCTTAGCAGCCATAAATACAAATCTACCTGCATCCTGAATTAATTTTGAGTGTGGTGTGGACACAGTTAATGTGACTATAAGAGCACTTAGTACCTAAGAAAGAATCATACTTATCAATCTATATACTCTTTTATTCTTTCAGGTAAAACCTTTTTAATGCCTCAAGGAGCTCACAATCTAACGAAACACAAGATTTTATATATAACTTCATTTTGTGAGTAAATATTGAATGAATACACTAGGGATTAAAATGCTTACAATTCTACAATGAACCTATTTACAAAGATATAAACTCTTCTGGTTGTTGATTACTGTGAAAGATTGATAAATGCACAAAAGTCTTAAATCTTGTTTCTGATACTGAATGAATGAGTTCCAGCACCAAAAACACAATGAGATCCATGTAACTATTTGAATTGTAAAAATCCTAGACTTAGAATGAAGTAGAAATCAATCAGTTATGGAAATGAAGATATTCTAAAAGAGCTCCTGATGAAAACTTAGTGAAAAAAGATGGAATAGCTGTGTATAATAGGTGCTCAGCATTTGCTGAAAGCAAGAATCTTTGGTCAAAATTATTTTTATACATCTATAGACAGAAATACCAAGAAAATAATGAACAATACATAAATTAGAATTGACATTATAATAGAATTAACAGCAAAATCTAAAGGGTAAATACCCAGCACATCTTTCAAAGTTTATCAGAAGAGCAGAGTAGAAATAAAAGTTGTACATTTCTACAGAAATTAGTTAACATTTTACTGAAACAAAGACATCTTTTATAAAATATGCCAGTGGTTAAAAGTTCATGGTCACTCTTAAAACATTTTAAGACATACAGAAGGAAAATATTATGTGCATTTGCAACTAAGCAATAAGGAAAAAGGTGAAGAGGAATTAACCAAAGTGGAACAAAGTTGGACCAAAAAGATGAGCACAATGGTCAGAAATTCCACTTAACCTTTCACCTAAAAGTTGCCATGTTTTCAAGAGAGCAAGTTCTACCAGTGGCTTAATTCTGATCCAGAATGAAAAGAGTCACTTTCTGAGTCATAACATCACCCTAGTTTTCCTTTCAGTCCTCTGTTCCAAACCCTACCAAATCCCAGCCCATTTTAATGTGGCGAAAGGTGGGCTGGCCAGCACCAGAACGTAATGCTTCCATAAATGAACTTTGATTGACATGAAAGATGACTCACTTACAGAAAAACTTGTATTCCTGCCATTTGGTCAGTTTGGGGTTTGTTTTTTAAATGAATGCCAGTTGAGGCTGAGCAGAAGCCAGGGTGTGTTTTTATTTTATGTCTCAAATAAAAATAAAGAGCTGGGTATGAATAATCAAAGTGGCAGGCGCCTCCCTGGATACTTCTAAACCTTCCAAAAGCAATCCCAAGGCTCAGCAAAATGTAATATAGTCAAAACAACCATGAACAGCATCAGTACCAGGGCTTTGCCTAGAAAAATAACATAATTGCCATACAGTTTCACTTTCAGTCCCAAATTCCAGTACGTTTCAACATTATATTAAGTAAAATATACATTTTAGAGTATAATAATCCTAGAAGGAGTATTCCTAGAAGTTAGAATATTACATAAAAGATGATACCATTATCAATGTAACTCTTAAATTGGGCAGAGTCTAATTAGCTACATATACTTTACTAGTTCATAGCAGGTGTCATCTGGTCAATGCATTATTCAGATATTGATCATCAATTATATAGATTATACATGGTCTTCATCTCCTTCTTGGTAGTTTGCCTATTCTTTGAAGAGTTTACAATACTTACACAAAAGAGGAAAATAACTGAGAGGAAGGGAGGAAGGAAAGTTGAAAATCAAGAAAGTGAAAGTAAGGGTGACAATAAGAAAATGGAGCAATTTTTGAAAAATATCAAAGGTGATAATGAAAGGGAAATGAGCAGATTAAGTGAGACTTCTATAAAATTTATGGATTTTACTCATGAATGTGTCCTAGAAAAGGCATTAGAGACAAGAAGCAAGAATATACAGGATTACAGGATATAGTGGTGACACTGTTCATGACAATTTGGAACACTTGAGTCAAAAGAAAGCTGACACTTTTGGTTCTGATATATAACAAAAAGCAATGTAGAGAATTTTAGGAATTCATCATGATATATTTAAAAGCAATTTTTTCTTTTCTTTTTCTTTTTGTAATGACACATAAAAGAAATATTGGTATCAAAAAATGATCTGATAAATAAAGGAATATTTAAGATGTTATTATAGATGTCTTTACTTTCATATCATCTGAATCAAATAGCCACTTTCATTTTTTTAAAAATGTTTACTTGTCCTTTACTTTTTCTTTTCTGCTCTTCTTCCTCTTCATCTTCCTCCTCTCTTTCCTCTCCTTCTCTGCCCCCTACTCCTCCTTCTTTTGGAAGTGGAATACTGGGGATTGAATGAACACAGGTCCTGCACACTGAGCTACATCCCCAGTCCTTTATACATTTTTAAATTTTGAGACAAGTTCTCACTAGTCACTAAGTTTAGCTAGGCTGGGCTCAAATTTGCAATCTTCCTGCCTCAGCTTCCCAGAGTTCTGGAATTACAGGTTTGTGCCACTATCCCCTGCTGAGTTTACTCATTTTTAAGATCAATTGCTGATTTCTTCCTCCCCTCAGCAAAACATCTCACATATCTTTCCTTTTAGAAAGGTCAAAGTCATATATATATATATGTCTTGATATATATCAGTGCAGGGCCGGGGATCTAGCTTAGCGGTGCCGCTGCCTGCCTTGGAAGTGTAAAACACCCCCTCAAGTTTGATCCCTGGTACTAAAAAATAAAAAATAAAAATAAATAAATATATATCAGTGCATTAGCCCCCATTTTATTTCTGAGACAGATCATATTATCAACACTGTGGACACAGGGCAAAAAGATGCAGAAGCTCTCATCTTACAGGGCCTTCAGGGTCCAGAGCCTTTGCCTCCACATTTCGGGGTGGCACCTCAACAAAAGGAATCCATTTTAATACAGCGCAAGCAGTTAGCATAGACCTAGAAATTTAGAAGGAATTTGGGGGAAACATGAAAATTAAGCTCAACTATTCTGAAAGCTCCCTGAGACTAGTTTGCTTGCATAATCAGAAAATAATGAAACAATGTTTAGCATTGTCAAAGGGCACTCTGGACTTAGGACCTTAAAAACACAAAGGCAAAGTCTTCTAGAAAGGTTTACCAATTGTTGGAACGTCTGTTAACTCTGTAAATGATAATGATTTGTGGGGTGCTTTAAATTTTATTTTTAAATCAGAACACGGTCACGGAAGTCATGCTTTCTTTTCAGAAGCTCTGCCTCAGAAACAGGTATTCCTACTCCCTTCGCACCTCAAGTTCATAGTCTTAAACAACAACCAAAGATTCAGCACCATCCCAGCTCTGGGAGCACAGTAAAAGAAATAGCTTTTCTTTATCTAAAGTTAAAAAGTTTAATGCCAAATTGGAAATGTGTGATTAAAAAAGACTTTCATGTAATATTAAAGCTACAGTATTATAAAAACTATTGTGAACAGAGCAAAATTTAGCATTCCAAGCAGAGATCCAATATCAGAAAGAGTCTCCTGAATTGAGATAGCAGTGATTGCACAGTGACAAACCACTGCATGTATGTGAACAGGGAAAATCCCCTAGTTAGAGATCATAGCAGGATCCCATCCACCGTATTCCTTGTTAGTTGAGAGAACTCAGACTCTTGAAGTATTTTTGGCAGCAGGGAGAACTTTTAGCATCCTAATGCTTTTACAGGGTTGGATTTTTATTTTCTCCCCAACGTGCTTCAAGATTTCATAACATGAGAAACATAGGAGCAAAAGTTAAAATGCTTTAATGGTCCCTACAGGCTATTTAAACAAACACTGTGATTGCAATTTAGACAATCTGGAGTCCATTCAATATTAAATCCCCACCCCAAGCTACAACTACTACACAAATAGGGAATTCATGGTATACTCCACATGGCCATTTACTACTGAAACTGTCGCCTCCTGACAATCTTGGGGAGGAGCTAGCCGGGACTAACATTACACCAGTTAAATCTGTCGACAACTAAAGAGCGCGCTCCGCTGGGCAAACATCCCGATCCCCCTCACACAGCCCAGCTTTGTCCGGGCCTCACCGCAACAACACTAATCTTCTCATACTATCTTCAGCAGTGCAAGCAGAAACTTCTGTGACTAGCGCTAACAAAAGATGCCTTTCTTTATTTTCACGCACAGTATGCATATATTTATGCTGTCCCTTCCGCCCTGTCCCCCACCACTTCCTACAGATTCAATCCTAAGTAAAGCTTGATTGGATAAATCATAAACTATTCCTCATCTCTGAAAAATATATGAAAAAAAAAAGCCAAAAGGACGAATCAGAATCTGTCAGCAGGCCCTAGTAAAAATAATACTCCATAATGTCAAGATTTGTCTGAGCCAGGGAAAAAGGGTACGCTGGAGGACAAGCGGGCAATAAATATCCTAAAATATGGTGTGCCAAATTGAAACAACGGGGTGGTGAAATACATAGAACCACTAAGTATTCCTTCAACTACATTCAGACATCAGGGGCTCAAGGAGTCATGGTGCCCTATTTCATTTTTATGTACTGTTGAAAAAAATATTGTACAGGAGTTCTATTTTAGCCATGAGTTTAGAAAACTTTGATTTTCTTTTTCTAGCTCTAAAAATTGTTTAGGGAAGATTAGACATTTATATTTAAATGAAAAAATTTAGGTGTATACTTCAAAAAACTTTTACCTTTGTGTTCATCTATGGAACCACACTCAGATTAGACTACACCATATTTCTGTCACCTCACATTGTTTATTCATGCTTCTTCCCATCAATTCTCCTCCAGATGTAACCTCCATATTCATTTTGCCAGAACAAAACTACACTAGCTTTGTCTAATCATTATAGGTTGATTTTTCTGAGAAGATACCTGTTTAAAATGTCGATGCCATACATGCTGTGAGTTTTCTTTATTTTACTTTAAAATCACTTAATTCTAAATACAATAGGAGACCAGTATTTCTGTCCAGGGTCTCCAAGACAAGGAATAAATAACTTGCCCAACATAAAACGGCATCTGAATTTGTGAAGCTATTATACATAATAAGTTATGCTATACTTACATTGTATATGACACCAATTAAGAGTATAAAATTAAACATATAAAAATAGCAGTGTTACTAACAAAATTAACCCCATTCTGTATGGCAGATATTAAACATTTCATTTCATTATCCAATTTAATTCTCACCCACAGAAGGCAGCTACTGTTAATCTCCATTATGTTGATAGATCAAGAAGGTGAAAAGATCTTCCTAATTTAAAATAATAAGTAGATTGAAACTTTCTACTTTGTCCCTTATAGTATTCAGTTCATAGAAGGTGTTCAACAAATACATTTTAAATCACTGAATTAAAGAATAACTACAAAGGCTTGAGACAGGATCAATTTCTAGGGTTCTGAATCAAACATACTGCATGGGTTCTAAATAAGTTTGCAATTGAATTTGATAAGTTTATCAACACTTCAAATAGCTGTGACAACTATTCTGTAATGTGTTAAGAAGAGAAGGGGAAAAAGAAGAAACACAGAGCAAAGTTTCTTGAGCTGCTTGGATATTTCATTGGCAAGAAAAAGAACCAACCTAATGAGACAGTGAATATTATTAAAATGTGTGCTCCTTAAAGAAAATAAACCACATTGCTATATAAAAGAGTATATGATAAAGTATATCATTAAATATAATCAACAACTACAATTTATGGAATAGATAATGTCTACAGTGAGAGTCAGAAATGGATGAGATCAGTATTGGCAGGAAATATCAAGAAACTTGAAACTGCCTTAGAAGTCATAATAGGCTCACAGATACGAGAAATTACTCAGTGAGAGACAATCATTTTAAGGAAGAGGAAGTGAGCCCAAGGAATATGACGGTCCTTAACCACTGCCCTAAACCTCTCTGGTAGCAGTAGCATGGCAACAACCACTCACTGGAGCCCAATGGAGCCCAGGGATCAGTCCACAGGAAAAATTTCACCAACTTCTCTATAAGACATGGATAGGCAAAACTGTTCTTCATGCTAAATAGTAAAATCAAACAGTAATAAAGAGGGCCAAATTCATTAAAATATAGCTATAAAATATTTCTAAGAGGTATAATGATTAAATTGCTTCTATTTTTGAATGCATTGTCAAACTGGACTTTATCACTTACTGCTACATATGAAATTATTTCTTAAACTCTACCCCATATGAAGAAGTGGAAAAATTAAAAAGAAAAAGAGAAATCATAAGTCATGCATAGAATGTTGCAGCAGAACATACATTCTTCAACTCATTCACTATTCCAATATACATAGGTCAAAGCAGGATAAAAGGGAAAATATATTTGCAAAAACAAAACAAAAAAGGTCTAGTTTTCTGACATCTTATGATGGAATATACTTTTCATCTCATTTAAAACTATCAATGGTGCACGACTGATTTCATCCTGTGAATCCAAGAGGAATGCAACCATGTACAAGCCCTCCAGATGTTATTCATCAAGAATTGTAATATTTATTCTAGAAGAAGCAAACAACAGATCCATTTGGAGAATGTGAGTTCACCTGGTTCCTATAGCATATGAGCTCAAATTCAATTTACTAGTCAATAAACATCTTGTAAAAGAATGCCCCCCCCAAAAAATAAAACTACAAGAGCTTCTGCAAATTTAAAATTTAGACCCCATGGACAATCTTGATTTTAACCTTTATCTTCCATACACTTCCATCTATAATGTTATTAAAAATTAACCATTTGGACCCCTTTGGGAACACGTTTTTTCTTTTTATTTCAACATCTTATCATGCAACTTTCTGTAAAAGTAGTCTCTTCACTTATGAGGACAGTAACTTACCGTTGCTCTAAAGATGACAAGGAATGTATCCACAGCTTTCTTTTCTTGATTTACAGCCATTTTCAATAAAACTGCCATCCAGGCGAGAGAATTCATGAAAACACTTCAAGATCCCTGAAGGACCATCTATCATTTTTTAGTAAATATCTGTATTAGAAACCAGGATTTTTCAATAGTAATTCAAATTTAGACCTTTTACCTGGCACAAGTGCTCCAATTACACACTTATGTTATCTTCTAAGAGGAGAAAAGGAAATACACAATGAATTTAAGAAACTGTATAAAAGCACAGAGAATAGACAATATATATTTATTGCCTTTTTATGCTTGGTCCCAGATTTTGGCTGTTTCACAATTAATATACAAAAGAATAAACCTGAGCATAAAGAAAAAGTAGAACATGTAGGAAGACTTCTCGACAAATTTCTAATAAAATCTTAGGAGTCTAACAAGTTATCTTTCTTGGATAATTGATGAATTTCATTGCTTGTTCTTAAAGCATAAGCCTTTTTAGAATGACTTTTAAAAGATGATCCATTTAAAATAAAGATTAGCATGGAAGATTGGGTATTCTCTTTAAAAAGTGTCCTTGTTTTAAATCTATGAGATTTAAATAAAATTGGTTCACTGGAAATTAAACACTACCATTTTATTATAAAGACAATAAATGCCAACTAATTCATAGTAAAATATGTTTATCTTTCCTTAGCCTATCAAAGTTCACCATGGACAAGGTAAAGAATTAGTCCAGGAGAATGATACTGCTTTCATTCTGTTTCCTTCAAATTCACTTTTACTTTTAAATTCATAGATTTTTTCCAAATGGAAAATCGATGTGCCTGATCTTGCATCAGCCACATATAAGAATCCAATCCATGGATTTCTTCTTCCTCCAACACTTCACTAATGTCCCTGATTTTTGAATCCTGCATTGACACCGGATCAAACATGACACCAAATTCAACAGATTAAAACAAACTTTATATATTCCCGGTTTTCAATTCTATAGAAATACAGGGAATGATGATTTCATAATCTTAAACCAGGGGGGAAATCAGTTACTACCTGCACCTGGATAGTTACTGGTAATGATTATAAAAACTAACCACATTAGAGTTAAACATTGCTGTACATTTTAGAACACACTTGATTAATGACAAGAAAAATGACAGACACTTGCAATATGGAATCTAATGTTTATACCCAAACAGCACATCAGTCGTTTAGCCCAAATTTACCTTACTCCTACACAAACCTGGTGTCAGGCTCAATATTTATTTCTGTAAATTACAAAAAATAAAAAGCTCAATATTCAGTTTAAGAAGTCTTACTTTTTCACATGAATAAAACTTGTTTATGTTTGTTATATTTTGGACCTTGAATATCCCTCAAGGTTCATGTGTTAAAAGGCTTGGGCCCAGCATGGTGCTCCCCAGGAGTAACAACCCTGTACAATGTGGGCCCTAATGGGAAGACCTTTGGTCACTGGGCTCATGCCCTTGAAGAGGGGTTGTAGGGCCCTGGCCTTTTCCTATTTAGTATCCTGGTCATAAGATGAGTGCTTTTGCTCCTCCACATGCTCCCATGATACTGTGCTACCTTACTCCACTACCAAAAGTGGGCCCAGTGGATCATGGAATGGAACCTTTAACACTATGATCTAAAAGAAACTTTTTCTTTCTATAAGTTAATTATAACAAGTATTCCATTATACTGGCTTAAAGCTAACACTGGGCCAAATAAAACTTTCAAAGCTTTTCAAACCATTGTTTTGAATTGCTTTCAGTGTTCATTTGAAGCATTTATCACATCTCTCAAAAGTTCCATCCCCTTCTCAGAAATGCTAAATAGAACTTCACTGCATGACCTGGGAAGTTTGATTTCTATTCAGTAGATTGCTTTACTTTCTTTACTCTTCAAATATGAATCTGCCAGTTTCCTACTGATAGCCCTTTTACTTCATTAATAGTCAATGCCAGTTAGAAATAGGGCCAGCAGATTTTCCTAATATTCCATCACATATATATTTTTAAATCAAGAATATATTTGTCAATATTTTATTTTCAGAAACGATAATGTAAATTAAAACTCCTACATTTCCATACAAGAAGTCATCTGAAATTGAAGAAAAAAATTTCAAATAATATTTAGTTCTAGTGATGGTCACTGTAAAACTACAGACAGATGAGGAGTGGAGCCATAATCACGAACTGCTCATCTGAATTAAAGAAACATTTTACTATTTTAATTAATAAAATTATACCTTAAAAAACACACTTGAACCACATTTTTAAAAAGATATAGTTGATACGCCGCCTGCCTCACAAGTGCAAGGACCTGAGTTCGATCCCTGGTACCAAAAAAAAAAAAAAAGATATAGTTGAAATAAGCAAATACAGAGTTCAATTATTCTATTAGAATCAAACTGAAAGTAATCATTGATTCTTGTGACTTGATTTTTGGTTTTTTGTATGACTTTTCCTAGATTGTTTAACCATTAAATATTTTCCAAAGGACTCAAGGAGGGCAAATTAAAATTACACTAATATGTAATATTATACGAAATAAAGTCAGAAGGCACAAATCCTTGCACACAAAGGCAAGATGCTGCTTCCCTTTATAGAGTGTTATTTGTCCGCAAATAAAAAGAGATGAAGTTAGCAACTGGACAGGAAGAAACGGAGATACTTAATAATTAGGTGAGCAGTAAGCCAAATGGGGAAGATGGCTGGAGATGGAAAATGAAAACGGTCATAACTTTTCCCTCATTGGTTTAATTTAAACCCAGCTTGTAGAACGCGGGAGGGTTGTTTTGTCTTGTTTTTTGTGTTTCTCCTTCTTATAGCCTTTCTCCAACATGTGGGGCATCCTGCATCTGGATTTGGGTGGTTTATTATTATCTTTATAAACATATAGTTTGATGTTCCTCTAATTAAAACGGTGACCATCACCTAAATTTTTTTGTTTGGAGAGGGACCTTATAAAGCCACAAAACCCAAGCATGGATTTGTTAAACCTGCAGGCAGTTTTGTTTAAGTGAGCATTAAAGACTTGGCAAGGACTCTCTGCTCTCATTTTCTTATTCTCTATTATCTATTCACTTAATAATGTCAGAAACTTCAATCAGACTCTGACCAAAAATCCACACAGTGCTCGGGATAGAATTATAATACCATCTGTTTTCATTCTTATGTGGGTTCTTTCCAACAGTACAATCCAGCATTCTGGTTGCTTACTTTATAATGATCCTGACATTATAGGTGATTTAAAAGAAACTGTCACTTGCCCCTTGCGATCATGCAGTATATTTTCAACTTGAAAAAGTCTGAAGTATTTTTATATTCAAGTGATTGCATCTGAATTCTTCTCATAAACAGGACTAGTCCCAATACCAGAAATATCCCAGAGGTGTGTCCTACCTTTTTTGTAACGGATGGTAGGTCTGAAAGCTCTTCTAAAGGAGTTTATTTGACATGAGACTACTAGTTCTCTTTCTTTAAATCTAGATAATATTTTTTAAATATCTTATTCATTCCTAAAAGTAAGTAACTTGAGAACCTTTCACACAATGGCTTTTCATGTGAAGCTATCTTTACAGTATTCCTTAAAATTTAGACTACAATATCATTATTCAAGTATTATGAATAAACAATGATACTGTTTCCTTCGATCACGGTAACAACTGAGAATTGAGGATGAAGGTCAAATGTTTTAGGACTCTTTGACACAGGAAAAACTAGCCAAAGGGATGGAAAAATACACTCCAAATAATTCATTTTTGCAGATTTTAACAATCAATATGGAGCACCATATGATAAATATGGCTCCAACAATCTGTATCAATCATGAAGATTGGCAGTGGCAAACTACACAGACCAATTTTTGTCATGCTACCACAGTCGACTTTGCAGTCTATGTGTAACCAAGACTTACTCTGGTGCTTTCCCCGACACACCACACAGCCTCTTCCAAGATCTGCTTCCAACACATTCAAGGGCTTTTCTGAACCAAACCTGACTGAAAACCTTTGGAGACTGGCACACAATTCTTATGATACTCCATGTTTTCCTTCCAAAGGCTGCATCTTTAATATATTATATTGGGTTTTTCCCATCACACATTTAATGTGTGAAATTTCTAAACTCTTCCCCTTCACTTATCTAAATTGAACTTTGGCAGCCAACAGTTAACTGTTGGAGAGTTGCTTAAAAACGATCAAACCCTTTCTAGATCTGATTGCAAGAAGTATCAGTGCCAAGATAGAAATTTCAGTCTTCATCATACACAAAATCAATATGTATGCTATGCTCTGGAAAGAAAGCCACCTTGAAAATAATTAATAAAACATCAAAGCTGCACACAGCTTCAAAAATCCACATGAGACTCAAAGATTTGAGGCAATTAAAAGGAGTTACTAATTTATAGAAGGTGGTACTTCTCTTTGAAAGGTACTTTTCAGATATATATATACACACACACACCTATATGTCACAGTTTTGGCTTCAAAATGGCAATTTACAATCTTAACAACATACCCATACCAATTCTAAACATAACATTAAGTACATAAGCTTTGAAAAATCTTAAGAATAATTTGAAAATATTTAAATAATAATAAAAACTATATAGAACTAATTATTTAGAACTCATTGAGTTGCAATGCATAGAACATAATATAATTTGAAAAACTGCATACATTTTATATTTATTATATGCCTATAGATGGAATCACTTCTATAAAACATGACAACAAAATATATCCTATCTATCAGCTGCATTTCACTGTCTTATGTTACTTCCATTGGGTTATTCTTATATGCTGTGCTTCATGTAGATATCTAAGAAATTTTAAAAAGTTTTGGGAAGGTGACCAGGAAGTACTCTAACTATGGAAGGGGAAAGCTGGAAGTCCATATAGTAGCTTTATAATACAGTTTGTACAAAAGGGATGTAGGTGCCCAAGAAAAGACAGCTTGATGAAAATGATGATGTTTCTTTTGTCTTTTGCATCTGAGCCACAGTCACTGAGTTTGAGAATGGATGGCTGTACATGCTGAACAAGGGTAAGAAACTGCATGGAGTGGAGGCTGGAAGGCTCTGCTGGGAAAGAGAGATGAGGGTCCTGAGTATTGAGCTATTTGCCCAGCTGAGTGTTTAGAGTTAATACTGCAGACAAGTGTATGTCATTAAAGGTTTTTTATCAGGAAGATGGCATAAACAGAGGTGGGTTTCTTAAATATAACTGGTAGCATCAATGCAATAAGTAGATTTTCAAAAAGAGACAGGAAGCAGGGAGTCTACTCAGGAGAACTCAGGGCAATACACTGTGACAGATGGTGAGAACCTCAAGTAAGGTGGAGGTATTGATGCTTGAGAGCATTTTCTCTGCTGTCCATAAGGCCCTAACCTTACATTTCCAATGTGTTGATTTCAAGGAACTACAAGGCTTCTTAGTAAAACTTCATTTAGCCATCCTAGAATATATACTTTTGGAATATATATTATATGCACTTTATTAGGCATTTCTTAACCAACCCTCTGAAACTCCTTAGCAAGGATAGGATGACAAGTCTATTCTCATTAAAAGAATTTCTAAATGGAATAATTATTATGATTTAGTGCTTCTGTACCAATGTCTTTAAAGCTTCAACTGTCCTACTTTGCTTTATATCATAATCTTAGACATCTGGTGATATAGCAAATACTACAGCTGTGCCTGAATGCAAACTGTGTTCTTTACCTACTAGTTTTGCTCTGTTCAGTGTAACCTAAAGAAACCAAAATCATCAAAAGACATGCTATTTGTTTAAGGTAACAGAAACAGGAGGATGAGTAGAAATATTCTACTCATAGAATTAAAGGTCAAGATGTTCCTTTAGATTTTATTTAGTCAATATTTTCATAAAGTAAACTGAACTCACCCAGATTAAGTGATTTTCCCAGGATGAGACCAACTACTATACTGCAAGGGCTCTTTTCTCAAGAACACAAAGAAACACAATTGAGGACTCACATTTGATAAATTGTAAGAAAGTTGTTAAATAAAAATTTTAAGAAGTTATTTTCCTAAAGTCTGCAAAACTTGTGATATCAGAATAAATATATTTTTCCATTTCATAAATTAAGGAGAATGTGTTTAGTTTTTATTCATTTTTATTAAATGAGTCATTTGACATTCATACACAAGTTTCATAAATGATACCCTAACCTACAATAGCACTGAAATACAAATGCCCTACTTATAATTTGAAATCACTTATTAAAATCATTGTTTTATTGAGTTCTGTGTGTGTGTGTGTGTGTGTGTGTGTGTATACACTAACTTGGAGGGTCCAATTATACATAAAGGATCAATATCCTTAACCATTTATACGTATACCCACATATATATATATATATACACATATACATATACTGACCTCCTTAACTATATATGGTTATGTATATATGTATACATATTTATACATAATACAGCATGTGTAACAAACATACATATATACAGTTCTTTGAGACATGATATTGGTGATTTAGATGTTTTATCATACGTGAACGGGTCAATTCTTTTGTGATACTTAATATTTAATAACTTTTTTCTAGTTATACGCTGTAGCTGATCTTTTTTTAAATAAATACATAAATAAATATAAAATATTAGCATCTAAGCTCACTTAAGAGTTTTAAAATAGCATAATTTTTCCAAGTTAAAACTACAAGCAACTAGTAGTTAAAATTTCTGGGTTGAATATAGTTACTACTGCTTTTGTTTCTCCCAGAGTACAATCTATGTAAAGTTCACAAGGGCAAAGCTCAAAACAATGATGTATTGTTTTGGGTTTAAGAATAAGTTACTAATACTTTTATTTCCTATTATTCTAAAAATTTTAATAAAATTTTCATAAAGTTAGCAGGAAGGCAAATTAATATGTGTAAAATAAAAATACTTATCTGAAAGGACAAAACATTGAAATTGTACACAAGAACTGAAAAAATTCCTTTATTTCATTCAGAAGTTGTATCAATAACTATATAATACCAAAACATGTGGACACTTTAAAAACACATTTAATATAGATTAACCATTTCTATGATTGCAATGCTAAGGCCATAGAGAAAGTTTAATAAATAAATGCCTAATGTCAAATCTAAAATTGATGTTACTAAGAACAGTAATGTTATCTTTCATGATGATGTACTACAGAATTTCTTCAATTCTCTCACATTTCTAGAAAGTAACATCACACATCTTAAAACAAATCAAAATAAAATTTGACTAAGCTGATATTAAGTTTTGTATGCATTTAGGTAGTCACATGTTTCTTTTAAATCCACATGGGACTTTATTACTAATGCTAGTTTCTATTGTCTGTAAACTTTACCCAGGACTATGAACTGTGTGTTGAAACTTCCACTGTTTGAAGATCTGCTTCTTTGCCCTTTGAAATATAAGTCACTTTTGTTCCAAAATATTGTTTGCTGCATTCTCATTGATCTGTGTGTTTTTATGTCTTCCCCAGGATTCCAAAACTATATCACATTGCTTAAACCTTGCAGAGCAAGTACAAATATTTGATAAGCAAAGCTGATTTTTTTTAAGTCTCAGCAGGGGAAGAAATGTCATGATATCTAAACTATAATTTTAATACATTCCATTACAATGATTGTGTATTTTACAAACCCCAATACTGACAAAAGTTTATTTTAATTTAAAGACAATTCCATTTACCACTATATGTATGTAGGTCAGAATTACCTTTGGATGGTCTCTGTAATTATTATCAGTCATATGCTTATTATTTGCGAGTTCAATACATAAGGCATCAAAGTAAAACCCAATGATGAAATCAAGAGAAATCACAAAATGATCGTTTTCTCTCTTTACCCTAAGCTGAGCAAGGAACCTTTCCAAATAGTGTGAACTCATTGGCTTCCCTATAAGTCTACAGAGCTCAGATTGCCATATAACTGGGAATCAGAGAGGTGAGGTCATTTCATCACTCTTTGCAAAAAAATGCAAAACGTCTGCTAAAATCTGACTTCATTTGATTTACTCTCCAAGACTGTTTTTTATTAAATATGTTTGACTGCTATCTCTAATTAAATGTAGAATTAATTTTGGCAAACTAACCACAGATGCAGTTTATGTTCAATTTTATCAGACAGATTTATTTATAAGCTGTCAACTTCTTGAAAGACTTCATTTTGGAGCAGTTTTAAATTGCTAACAGTAGCTGTAAATGGAGCTACTGTTCTCTGGAACACTAAAGGAAAAGTATGCTATAAATGTCCATTCCATCTGTGAGGAATCATAAAACAATCACATTCCTTTATTTTTTTTTCCTCCGTAGGACCTTTATTAAATTAGTTCAACTCAATTAAAAATAACTTCAAAAACATTTCAGAGCCTTTTGTTTCATGGAATACTTGGAACTCTCTGCACGGAACGTCACCCTTTTAACTAATCCCTTTTACTAAATAGAGGAGAATAGTGGTATTGTGACTTCAGACAGTGCTTTCAAGGGTCTCTACTGTACCGAATTGAGGTCACTTCGAGACAATGCTCAACACCCAATAGCCATTCAAACATTCTTCACAACTCTATCAAACGTGTCTTTCTTCCTCTCACCCGCTTTCTCTCATGGCAAACTTAGAGGACAATGGAAAAAGCCTCCAGTACCATTTATGGTCACCATATTTGCACATGACAAAGTCTATTCTTCCTGGTTTGCCAACTCCCTGTATAAAGAATGAACTTTGGGATAGATTTTCCCACCATTACTGTTATTCAAACTTATTTTGTATTTAATTTTGTTGTTGTTGTTGTTGTTGTCAGAGGGCTGGTGCACGGCATTTGAGAAGCTCATTTGCTATTTTTGTGCTTGTGTAACAAAGAAGAGACTAAATACAGAATTAAATATGGCACATTATAGCCAGCATATGCATGACGGAGTGTACAATTCAGTACAAAGTGTAGACAAATGATGAAATTGGAACTACTATACCTTGTATTACTGTCTAACATCATCAGTATTATAAAACTTACTGTTCACCATGAACCACTATGCCTATGCCCCACAAGCACTATTTAGTTTTGCTTGGGAGTTTTTATGGCTACAGCCACAAACAAACAAAATCAATTGCTGTAAATTTTTCTCACCAGGGCTGCTCCTTTCTGAAAGAAAAAATACATAAAAGATGTATCCAGAGCATCATCCTCCAAACAAACAAGAACAAACACATATTTACAAGCTCTGTAGTAAAGTTGTTACGATGAAGATTTTGATTTTAATTAAGAATGGGATTTGTAGGACAATTAGTGAGATCTAATATTCTTTGCTAGAAACAGTGCCCTTATTGGAAATACCATCTAAAATGGAATGGAGGCATTTGAAGCTGTACAGAGACTTGTTTCTATGGGTTTTTTACAGTTAATGAGAAGAAAAATACAAGGAAAATGTAGCTATCTCACCTGAAATGCAGAAATAGAAATTCGGTTTGCCTTATTTTATTTTTTTTCCTTTATTGATATTCTTTTAAATTCAGGTCATAAGTTTTGTGCTATTGAGATTTCAAACAGATAATCCATGTTCTGTTAATATACTTTATAAATTATTTTCTCCAGTTATTCTAAAACACTAGTAGGACTACATTGTATCTTATTTGATTTTATCAGCATGTAGTAATACATTTAATGGTGGTGGGAACAAACTTCCCATTTATTTTCGATATATTTAGCTGCCCTAACATTAAAAAAAAACTCTTCCTATTATTTTATCATAGGATGATTAAGAATAGAAAGTATAAAATTTAGTATAAAGTATAGAATTTGTATAATTGATTAAAGGTTGGAAGGCCCATTTTCAAGTTTTATGATCACTAAAAATGTATTTCTTAATCAAATGGCAGATAACCATTTTTCAATTCTGTTCAATTATAAAACAAAATCTAGATTTTTTTTTCTGTCTATACACTATCATTTTAAACATTACAAGGAAATCAAGGGATCTTCCTATAGTAAATGGAAAAATGGTAACAGTGAACGTCTCATCACATATTATACTGTAAATCATAGACCAAATATATACAGTACTCATATATAATCACATGTATATGACTTAAAACATATACTGAGACCAACTTTCCACAACATTTATATACTACAGCATTTACTAAGCAAACGCTAGCTGCTAAGCACGAGCAATGATATAGTACAATACACACTGTAGATGTCTTAATGCAGTTTATAGTCTGCTTGAAAGACAATTAAAGAATTGTAATCACTCACACTGTGCAAATGGCTGTACAAACAAAAATAAATATAAAGTATTTTCTCATTTAAATAAGAAAATATAAATACCCCATAACTATGGAAGGCATTCTGATTGTAACTTCATAGTTACTTACTGGTCTTTGGAAAAGCATCATGCTAATTATATTTGGGTGGAAAAGTGAGAAACTGAGTTTCCCTTTGGCTAAGGTTTGAGAAGGGGTATAAGAGAAGAAAAAGGAATAAAAAGTGAAAACACGAGGAAAGAGAAACATGCGTGGATCATAGTAAGGAAGAATTAGTGGCCCAGTTTGTTTCTAATGAGGCTATTTATATGGAATCAGGGCAAGGTAGGTAGGAAATCTAGGCTGGGGCCATTGGAGTTAGTGGTCCTTAAGTGCCACCCTTAAGTACAGTTGATTGGTATGGGCAGAGATAGGCAGCCAACAGACAAATTCTAAGGCTACTTTAGGATTTCGCCCAAGAAAACATGAGGGCATAAGTTTTCCTCTAGTGCCAAAGGAAAGAAAGAAAAGCACTGAAGAGTGAAAAGATCTGTATGATTTGGAAACCAGATATAGTGGCCAAGAAGGTAATGGGAGTCGGTGAACTCAGCGGTTTCACCGCAGCTGGCTGTATCTGCAAGGCTGAACTATGTGAAAGCGCTACCCTAATATATCCAAATGATATTGGAACAGAGTCAGTGAAGAGACAATTTTAAGAAGAAAAACTTGATCTATGGGAAGATTCAGGAAATGGGGTGAGGGAGGTCAGTAAGATGGTTAAGTGAAACAATCTCCCACAGATACAGGATTCACAATTTCTTTACAATCATTCAAACCATAATGCTATGTTATAAATGAGTCCCTTCAAATTAATATGCTGAAATTCAATTGTCACTAAAGTAGTATTTAGATTTGATGTCTTTAGGAGGTGATTAAATCTTAAGGACAGGATCTTTACGGATGGGTTTTAGGGCCATTACAAAAGATTGAGAGACTGGGTTTGTTCTTTTCCTCTCTTTGGCCTTAGAAGGACATAACATTTTTCTCTTCTGGAGGCTGCAGAAAGCAACAAGGAACTGTCTTGGAAGTGTCTGCAGCCCTCACCTGACAATGAACTTGTCTATGCCTTAATAATGGACTTCCCAGACTCAGAAGTGTGAGAAATAAATTTCTGGAATTTATAAATTACCAAGATGTAGTATTGTTTTCTAGGAGAACAAATGGAATGAGACAAAGCACCTGTTTGTTTGTTTTTCTTTCCCACTGTGACCTAAAAACTAAAATAGTTTGTATATCTTTTCCAAACCTGAGTCTTGATTCCTTATCTTGGTCTTTCACTGACCTTTAATTAACATCTTTGGGTCACTCCTTGAAATAAATTTTAGTTTATAAATATTTCTCCCTGGGCCGGGGATTTAGTTCAGTGGCACTGTGCCTCCCTCAACAACACAAGGTCCTGAGTTCGATCCCTGGTACCAAAAAAAAAAATTATTACTCCTTGAATTTTATTTCAGAATCTATTTTGTCACAAAATACTGCAAATTAAATATAAATAGCACACCTCAACAACTTAAATATCTATGATTTTATCCATAACAATATCTTTGTAGTCCTCAATTTTCACGTTTATTTTAAAAAATGATCCTCCTTAGGTAATGTATGTCTGTAACTCCATTGGAAATTCAAAAGGGATAAATTGTCCCTTAATAGTCATCCTGTTCTGGATGGGCCTATTGTATCACTATGCATTTTACATTAGTTACTATAAGTGCTAAATCTTAACTGTAGTTATCTTTCTGCTGCTTGACAAGTTTTATATAATAACAAGGATGCTAGGAGCATTTAATATTATACCCTCATAATGACTCTGTGGAACAAAGCCTGATTTCAAATCCACCAAGAGCAAGTGAAAAAGGAGAGTATTAATTGTTATTTAGGATAATAAAAACAGCTTACATAACCACATCTATCCCACCTGGTTTCATTGTTCAAGTTAAAAGGACTCTTCCTTTAGACTGACTGTAAGCAAAAGGAAGGCTGGCAGGCAGTGCAAGACTCTTATTTACCTCCAATTCACCCACCTGACACAGCATTTTTGAACCATGTAAAAAGTACACAAATGAGTGTGAATCTCATGCCAGGAACTATTTTATGCATTCATGCTACACCATCTCAATTAATTCCTACAATAGCTCTATAAGTTCCATACAATTACTGTGCCTATTTACAGAGGTCAACTAAGTTGCCCAAAGTTACAGCTAGTGACTTCAGCACCCCTCATTCATTGCAACAAAGGATTATTGCAACTATATGTTAAACCACGATTTTATTTATAACGTGTGTTAATGGTTATGAACTGAAGTCCCCATTATACAGTACAAGTTACTCTTTCTTTATGCAACTTCTTCCTGGTACATGAAAGGGAGGGGTTATCTACAATGACATTTAACCAATGGTTTCAAAGCATTCTGAAAGAAGAAAAGTTTCTTAATTTTTAGAAAAATAATTGTCATTTACAGAAAAATAAACCTTCTATTAACTTTAGAATAGGAAAAGAAATTAACTCTGAAATTACTTCTCTCATATTGTTCTCAAGGAAAGCTTACTCAGCATACTTAAATTAGTAAAATAATCCTCACAGGTTAAGATAAACATAAATTGTTTATACACAGATCAACAAGCATATGCTTTAAAAAGTATTTCCATTACACTAAAAATATTTTACTTGGTATTAAAATATTTCTTAAAGTATTTCTTAATTCAAACTAGGTTTGCCAAATCAAAAGTTTTCTTCTGGGTGGTTAGGAAAGCCAAGATTATTCAAAATGTTTTTTAAATTGCTCTGCCTATTCCTTTCTATGTTTCCAGTGAAAGTATTGGCAAACACATTTAGCTACAAAGGGAGGGAAAGTGCTATACATTTTTGTATTGTCAAAATAAACAGTTAAGAAATTCCTAGTTGGAAATAACTGAAAACCTCTTAAGTACTGAGAATAATCAGTATATACTGCAAGGTACACGGATGTCTAGCATTTGTTTCTTCTTCAAAGTAATTATAAAAATAACTCAAGACACAGTGCTGATTTCTACACAGTGCTCATTTCTACAGTGCTTGTAAAACAATTCCACAAGAATATACAATCTATTTATTCTATTACAATCTTAAATTTACACTCTAGACTACAGAATATTATAGGGAAGGAGGAGAAGGAAGAAGATGATTCCAAAGGGAAGAGGAGGAAAAAGAAAGATCAGGAGGACGAGATGGGGTAAACTGTCACATTTTAGGGAAAAAAAACTAGCTTAAAAAGAAAATCCAAAAATGATTTATCAGGTACTGATATTTTACCTACGGAACAGAATTTTTTCTTATAACACATTATGCATTTATTCATTTATAGAAACTGTAGTTCTCCCTACATTCTGAATGGCCTGAAACTCCAAGAAAGAATTAAAACTTTTCAGGAAGACAGCTATGTGCTTTTTCTCCATAAATCAATCACTACATACAAATCCACCAAGGTTGAGGAGAATCTAGAATCTTAATGAACACATAACTGTAAAATACAAAAACAATCAAATATTCAAGGTTTAGAATGTTAGAAAGATTAAAATAATCTTTGTTTTTGCCACAGTGATATTCAAAAATATTTCTTGAGGTACACAGAATTCCAAGACCATTAAACAAAAATGGCATGCGATTATATGTTTTCACAAAATGTAGGGTGACCTTTATTCTTAATTATTTAAATATACATTTAATTAACTCAGTACCAAGGGTTTCTGCATATGTTTCTACATGTTGGCCACTGCCCAGGAAGCTATACTACAACCACATGTTTAAATAAGTATCAAATGTGCGTGTGTGCTCAAGAAAGAAAGAGAATATATTCATCTAAATATGTGTTTATACACATATAAATACATAAACAAAAGTGTATGTGATTTAGAATTTTTATTACATAATCAATACTAACAATTCTAATTATTTCAGAAATTTCTAATATTTTAATCATAATTCATCAGTGAAGTGTGAGAAGACAAAAAGCCATCTTCACAAATTTTCAAAAAAAGGTATGCTTTCAACATCAACCTTTCACATATATTCAAAATGTCCCTTATCCATATTGCTCAACTTCTCTTGTTTCTATTTCTATCTGACCTGTTTATTCACATGTACAGAATAAAATAATAAGGTGTTTTGTATACAGGAGTCAGGAAGATTTACTTGGTCATCAAGGTGTAAAGGTCTACATAGGGATGATAAGATTATGTATCTTTGATAAAATGATTTAACTAGCAGATAACAGGCAGGCTTTTTATTTTAGCTGAGAGCAAATACATGGAAAAGAATTATGAATGTGGTAGACAGGAAATACCAATGAGCTTCAAAGTATGGTACAACCTCACATTATATGTTCTGAGATCATTTAATTCACTACTTTAGATTTGTGCTTAACATATATGAATATTCCTCCTTTTCAAGGTGCAGATTCTTAATTTCTTTTTTATTGAAAGTATGTCTTTTAAAATATTGAAGGAGGTCAGTATTTAAACATATACTGCTCTAAATATATTCCTTTTCATAAATCTCACTATTTTTGTTTTTAAATCAAGGACATGTAAACACCAGGCAACAGAACCAAAAATATATTAATCTAGATATTGTTCATCAATCTGAAACTGAACATAGATTTAGGAAAAATAGATTCATTTAGAATAGGACCTTAACCCATTCCCTTCAATAAAAAGCTCTGAAAAAGCTGTTTTAGCAACTGCGTATTGTTGTCACTTATATATATCATTAAAAATTTTTATTTATATAGGTACAGTTTACTATCAACAATTGACACTCCTCAAAGCTGCTTTACTAAAGTGCAGTGGGAAAACAAAGCTTTTCACACTAATTTGTTAAATCAAGAAAAGAATAAAATACTAGTTGGTAAACAAAAAGAGCACCACTGGAAGGAAAGTTTTAAGAGTATGAGTTTTATGACTTGCACCTGAGTGAATAATCTGAGACTCTGATGTTAAGGAAGATGCCCCTGTTAGACACCAAAAGACTCATCTTTCTTTTCTTATTTTCTACTTACTCATGCTTTAATTGCCACCATTTCAGATATTTGGTGTTTCCACCAGAATATGACTGCATATTCTTATACAGATATTACCTTACCCATAAATCACTTATTTTCAAATTTTTCTATCTCAACATAGATGAGGACCATTCCCCAATCCCATAGGAAATAGTGGTCCATTATGGCAATAAAATTTAATTATGGACATGTTTTTTAAAATAGGAAAAGTATACTTTTTAAAAATCATTTCCCATCCCTCATAGGAAGGCTGTATCCCATGATTAAGAATCTTTGCCAATTTACTTAAGAATGGAATAACTTATTTTGCTATTGGTTTTTATGCCTGAGATGGCTATAAAATTGCTGATGACTTGTTAGAGAGTATTTAGATAAACACAAGTACAGTAATATACTCTAGGTTACAAATGAAAAAAATACTGGTATTCATCCAAAAGTCACTTTGCAAAAATAATATCACTTTGTAAAATACATATAATTTTCAGAAGGTAAAGATATAGGTGAAGTATGAATATAGGAAATATATTAATTTCTAGCTGATTAGTAACTCCTTATGTTAATCCTTGCAGTTAACAAATTCCCTCATATATAACAGCAGATTTTTCTGCTTCATCCTAAAAAACAAAGAATGATTGCTCCCCCCCTATTTTTATATACAGTCACTAAAATCCATCTGCATTACAGTCATCATTACAAATGACAGCTTTGCCAAATCCTACAAATTGATATATTGGAAAACCTGGCATGAATATTTCAATGCCCTGCCATTCTAAAGAATAAGTTTTAGGTTTATATTTCTATATAAATATTAGGAATTTATATATGAATATACATATGGGTGTCTTAACATATTCATGCATAAAATAAATTTCATCAAATAGAATAATTAAATTTTGTTGTATTATTTTTATAATTAACAACTAAGCTACATTGTCATCTCTGACAAATGTGGGAAATTGAGGCACAGAAGTACCCTCTAGGTGATAACCAAACAGCAGATGACAAAGAGCAGAAAGACTGGTACAATGCCCATGCCTTATGTGCTTCCCTCTCTGGTCTAAACACCAGATTGCCACAGAAATTCCTATAAGGAACTCTTTAAGATGAGACCTGAATAAAGTAAAGGAGAGATGTAGTTTGAATGCCGGAATTTTCAGCTACTATATTTCCTTCACTTTTGTGGAAGGTTAGTTGGCCCTACAAAAGTATTTGATGAAATAAAAGGGGTATCAGTTGGTTCTACCAGATTTTTGTCGTTATTACATTACCTCTATTACATAGGAAACAGAAATCACATAAATTTTCCTTCAATTAAAGATAAATTGACATATACAAGAAGGTGGAAAAACTTAAAACTAATGAATCAGTATCCCCTAAAAAGACAGTTTAATGACTATTTTAGATGATCAATGGAATCATAATATTTCACTTAAAATACCTTGAAATCTCCAGAAAATGGAGATCACCCCATTTAAATGTATTTTATTTAAAGTCTTAATAAGTTTCCACCTCATTTCATTTACTTAGATCTTGATTATAAAACAGTACATGTTTAGTTTACAAGTCCCCTTTCCAATCTCTAGCTTCAAAATCACTGAAAGTAATAATTTACCTCATTTTGGAATGATAGTTGGCTAATGAAAGAGAAGCATAAATTCACATTCACTTATATTTCCTCATGAACATCAAGACAACCTTTGGAATTATAAAGTGCTGTTACTTACTGTTTGGTCAGAGACCACTGAGTGAATGAATCACCTCAACAGCTCAAAGACACTAGCAAATAAGACAACAAAATTATATATTATTATAATTCACCGTAAAGAAAATTCAGGGAAAAACATGAAAATATATATATGGTCAATAAAAAATCAAAATACTAGACAAACCTAAATATTTCAATTAAACAATACTCTCCTGTAATAAAAGTTTCAAAATATAACCATATTTTACTATAATAATAGTTTCTTTTTTTTTCTTTCCCAATATCCTATTGATGTAGGATAGAACAATATCTGTGCCAATAAGCACTTTGAGAAAAATTGACAATACGTTGTAGGCATCCAATCTGAGAAGGGATCATGAGATAGTGGGGAAATGACATTTGGAGACAGAATAAATTACATAACACTAAGACATCTGAACTAGAGCGCTGAGCACTTGGGAGAGGCGGGGGACGAATGTCACAGCACACCTGACAAACGAGGCTGCTTTTTGTTTCTCAAGTTGACAGAGAACTGTCGACACCTTATGGAAAAACCTAAAAAAGATTCCAGAGAACAGGAGTTCTGTTGTGATACTTTCTTTCTTTTAATTGTCATTCAGAACAACTTTTAAAGAACAAAGCCCAAGTGTATTCTTAAGATTGTTTCTCTTTTCGTCAATTTGAAAAATAAACTTGCTTTGTGACACTGCCTGACAAGAAATCACAATATCTCAAAGATGCCTGAGCTCTCAGAGGAATACACAGTAGGTATCGATGTTTGCAGATATCACAAGTCTTGTGTTTAAGATGAAATACAAAAAAAGAGAATATGGTATAAATGAAATATAATTCTGTATAATAACAAAATTATGATACAAATGAAATATAATTTTGAATCATAACAAAATTGTGATCATCACTCTATGCCACACCAGTGGTCTTTTTCTGTTTAAAGCCAGTGGTAGCATTTGAAATTTAAGAAGTTTATAAATGCATAAAAAAATTAGAATTAAAAAAGTATAAAAGAGAGAGTATTTTTAACCAATTTTAATAAAACAGTCTGATAATGAGATGAGATAGAGGTTTTCTTCAAAATAATTCAATCATTCAAGCTTTGGTATCTGAAAATCCTAATTAGGTGGGGCTTTTGGAGTCATCTAGCCATTTCTTTATTCTATTTCCTTCGATTTCCACCCATTCCTTCCATAACTACTGAAATTCTACTCATTCATTCAATGTAGCTCCCCGATGATCCAATGCTTTAACCAGATCTCTGAAATCAGACTACTAACTCCTCCCAAGACACTGCTTGTTTATCTAGCCTCTGTCTATATACTAGGGAATGGATGGTATTTACTGCTTGACAGAGCTTTGCATTTTTAAACTACTTTGCATCGTAGAACATTTTTTCTTGCAGTAAATTAAATTGAACTCTGTATCATTTTAATATGTATTAAATAAACATTAAGTGAGCTCCATCTACATAGGGTTAAAATGAGCATTAGTTATAAATGTAAATAACATGCAATCTCTGGAGTAGATTTAAATCTTGGCTGTGAGAAAATTTCTTTTCCCCTAATTTTTAACATAATATGTGTTTATTGTAACTACTGAAAGCAAGAAGAAGGAAATATTGATGGCCAGTATCTCAGATACCTGACAGATAGTAACTCTTAAGGTTTTCCATTATTTCTTTTTAGTTTGTTCCCTTCCTGCCCTTCACTAATATCTGTTATCATAGTCAAAAGCTATTTCAGCTGGTTACTGCTAAATACTTTAAACCAAAGTCCACCTAGAATGTTGGAGTCAAAAAGAATGAAAGCCAATTTGGCCTCAAGAATAAAGGTTTTTATCACAGCCCTATTTCTGAGAAAAGCTGTCTGGTTATAGGAAAGTGAGTATGGCTGAATTCTTCAGATCCTCTGTCTTCTCTCTCCATATAGAATTTCTCACAGAAAGATCTATTCATTTTTTAGGCATAGGGCAAATATTGATGGTATGCTTTCTTTAGTCTGTGTTGAATCTACTTTAAAGATCCTACAAAGGAGAACTCTCCCCACAAACAGGGCCTCTATAACATGTTAAAATTATAGGGAATTCAGTTTTCTCAGGAATAGTGCTGGGGTGATGTTTTTCTAATCCAGTCTTGGGAAGCAATGTCTCCCAATATTTAGAGGCTTAACCACAGAGCAGTCCCTGAAGTAGGCTGCTTCACCAATAAATCCCATGCGAGTATAGAAGATTTAGTCCAGAAGTCTGCAGACTCTACTATTGGAAGAACCTGGCTAGACTTAACAGTCCTAGGTACTAAAATGGGAGTAAGGCCATTCTACAAGGAGCTGCATCTTCAGCTAGGCCTAAATTGAGGAACTTCATCCAAGTACTGTAGAATGAAAGTTTCATAGACCAAGTGCAGTTAGTTATCTGGGTAAAGACACCTACAAGAGTTTGCAAAAGTGTCCATGAAGTCTCCTTATCCCTGTACTGATATACCTTGGTGATGTGATTGTACAACTTCATTAAGAGGTAGCATCTGGTTCTGGACATGCTTGTTGCTTAAACTAATTAATCACAGCAGTGATCCAAAAACGTACTTGGGCTTTAGAACTTGTCCTTTCTTGTTGTTCTTTAGAATCTATAGATTGTCACATGAAGATGCCTAGGCTAATCTACTGAGATGTGAGACCACTAAGGCACAAGTCTCAGGGTGGTTTTTCAATCATCAAATATGCTGATAACTTAATCTATTGATCAGTGCTTATTGGCTAACACTACCCAATCAGTTCATCTTTGAACTGGATTGTTCTGTGGTCAACATCTTCAAAGCAATCTTTCTACATTCTGTCTAAAAAGATTATACCAAATGAACATAGCATTTTTATACTTATATCCATACTTATAATCCTAGTTCATTCATTTTAATTATCTTATGAATAAACTGCACTGTTCATCTTTTTTGTCTGTTGAAACTATCTTTGTTGTCCATCCCCCCCACCCGAATCGGTAAGACTAGAATGGATGATCCTCTACAAGTCCTGAGAGTCAGTGTGCTGGTCCTAAGTAATTTCTAGATATTGCCAAATTGCTCTCCAAAGTAGATGTAGCAGTTTCCACTGTAAAAGAGTAAAATTATATAATGGTTTGCACTGCTCTTTGCTCTCACCAACATTTGGTCTTGTCAGATAGTGAATCTTGACAATCTGAAGGGGTGAAATGACATATCATTTTAATTTGGATTTATCACGAGTAGTAAAATTGCTTACCACTTTAACGGATATTTATGTTTCTCCTAATCATGTTTATTTATTTTTTGCCCATTTTATTGTTAGTTTTTCATTTACCTATTGCAAAATTGTTAACTTTTAAATGCTAATCTTTGGTAGCTTTTTCAATCTCTCCCCTGCATTAATGGCTTGTTTTTCTGCTTCTTTAGTGGTACTTTTTGATGTATAGAAAATGTAATTTTAATGATGCCAAACTTACTAATCTTTTCCTTCACAAAGTCTTTCCTTAACCTGAGGTCATAAAAATATTCCTATTTTGCCAGTAGGATTTTTAAAGTTTTGCTTTTCATTTTACGGTTTTTGAGCCACCTGGAGTTTATTCTGTCACTAGGATCTAATTTTACTTTTATCCATATGGATAACCAATTGTCCTAACACCATGTACTCAGGAGCCCAAACTTGCCTTGACTTTTAATGTATCTACCACCATGTATCACATATTCATATATTTGTTTAACTGTTTCAGGCCTCTCGTTTCTTCCTTACTCAGGACATGAATGATAGATTTGGTGCCAAATCTATGCTGTCTAAAATTTTTAGTTTTATAATAACTTATAGTATTTTGTAGAAAATCACCTCAATTTCCTCTTCTCTTCAAAACTGTCTTGGCTATTCCTCCTTTTTCTTGTTTTCCCTTTGAAATCATGCACAAGTAAACCCTCCCCCTTCGCAATGACTAATGACTCTTTTCAAAGTAAAGCCTGTACATCACAAATCCTCTATTACTAATCATTTCTAGCCTCAACACACACACACGAACAGGGTGAGGTGAGGAGGGGGAGATCATTTACTAATTATTTCAGGAAAAATAAGGTCCCAAAATAGAGGACAAAAAAACAAAATTTATAAACTAATGAGTTGTTAGAATTTAAGAAAACAAAATTTGAGTAGTTTGTTTTCTTTCCTGACTGTTTATATCGAGTTATTTCCCACAAACAGTTGCTTGATCTCTTCCTATCCTGCCCCACACAAAGTCTGGTAGAGTTGCTTTGCCTTCTTGACATCATCTTCATTTTTTTTTGCTTGTTTTGTTAGTTTTTTTCTCAAAATTGAATGTGGTCTCAATTTTAGCTTCCCAGACATTTCATTCCTGAGGTCTCCTTGTTTTGTACTAGGATCACTTTGATTGTATTGTTAAAAATGACTTGTGAAAAAGTAACTTATTCCTAGAAGGGAAGATGAAGCCCTCATTTTAGAATACAACATTGTATTCCAAGATTATCACTCGCTGACGTCATATCAAACACTGCTTTCTTACTGATTAAAATCAAGCTTTATTATAACATTTCATCATTGTTATTCTTTTTGAGTACTGTGGTACTATATAGAGAACATGAAATTCACCACTGTATTTATTTTTAAATGTATACTTCTGTAACATTAAGTACCCACATAATATTTTAAAACTATAAACTCCGGTTCCAAAACAATTTCATCACCCCTAAAGGAAACCCTGTATCCACCAAGCAGTCAGGTTCCATTCTCCTTTCCCCATATTACCTGGCAGTCACCGTTCTATTTTGTGTTTCTATGAATATAATCACTGTTAAGTATCTTATACAAGTAGAATCATAGAATATTTGACTTTTATGACTGACATATTTTACTTAACATATTGTCTTCAAGGATCATATTACAGAAAATGTGTCAAGATTCCCTTCCTTTTTGTGGCTGAATAATATACTGCACACATATAACAATTTCATGTACCTATTCATCCACTGATGGACACTTAGGAGTCATTTCTACCCTTTGGCTATTATGATCAATGCTGTTGTAAACACTTGTGGACAAGTTTCTTTGTGTGTTTGTGTTCATATCTCTTTTGTATATACTATCTTGAGAGTGGAACTACTATGCTATATGGTAATTTCATATTTAATTTTTTGAAGAATTGTCAAATTCTTTACCATAGTGACCATACCATTTTGTATTCCAGCCAGTAGTGTCAAAGGATTCCGATTTCTCCACATCTTTATCAATACTTGTTAGTTTCTGGTGGTCCTTTTTTTTTTTTTTATTGCAACCATCAAAGTGGGTATGAAGTTGTATCTCATTTTGGCTTTTATTTACATTTCTCTAATGACTAACAGCATTGAACATCTTTTCATGTGACAGTTGGCCATTTGTTTATCTTCTTTGGAGAAGTGTTTATACAACTCTTTTGTCCATTTTTAACAGGTCATCTTTTTTTCTTAAGTTGTAAAATGTCTTTATATCTTTCAGATACTAGACTTATTTTATATAAGTTGCAAATATTTTTTCCATTCTGATGCACAAGACATTATTTTTGATGAAGTCCAATTTATCTATTATTTAGTTGCTGTTTTTTATTTTGTATCTAAGAAACCATTACCTAACTCAAGGTCATGAAGATTTATCCTTATGTTTTCTTACCCTTACATTTTTTCCAATAACCTTATAGTTTTTTTTTTAGTTTTTATATTTAATTCTTTGCTCTATTTGTAGGTAAACTGTATGTGGTATACGAGTCAAGTACTTTTTGTGTAAATACCCAGGTGTCCAGACACTACTATTATCTTTTGGAAAATAAAATTACACTAAAAATAAAGTCAGGAATGAATTAATTGGCTTCTCTATCATTCATGTGATTTGTTCACAGTTTTTACCTTCATGACATACATGATGATGCATCACACTCCCTTGGCATATATTTTAGAACAAGGTGTATTCCTTGTTCCATTGCTGCATACCCCTCAAAGTCTCATCTTGTGATATCTCACCACCCTCATTAAACATTAAAGTCCTTGTTCTAATTCATCTCCTATATATTTCTCTCCAAGCTTCTGAGCATATATGTATTTCTCTCTTTTTACTGTTTTTTTTCCAAGAAGTCATGAAAATTTAATGACAATTGAGAAATCCTGAGAATCTACAATGTTCTACATTATACCCACAATCTTTCCACAGCTAATTTATTTCATTATTCTCCTTTCTCTCCATCAACTTTCAGCACCAAAGTACAGTACTGTGATCATTATGGGAAGTAGGTGGTAGGTCAATGACTTTGAAAGTTATCATAAACACTCTATTACTAACCAAATCGACCATAGGTTGGGCTTATCTAAAACAATATTAATGTTTAACTCCATATGAAAGACTTTAATGTATAAACAGCTACTTTAACCCTTTTCAGAACAAGTCCTCTATTACAAATTTCCTGATGGTGGGGTTTCCAATCACAGTCTCTATTATTAATATTGTAATTTTGCAGAAGTGACAGTGCTTTGGAAATACTTAATTTTGAAAACAAGTTAGCAAAATCATGTGCACACACACCCATCCCACACAGTTTTCACTTGCTTGAGATACTGGTATCAATTTCACCCTTAACTAAGTTCACATATTTCTGATACACTTTCCCTACAAATTATATGATAGAGAAAAGATACTATGAGAAATGGTCACAACATTTACAAAAATGGATTTGAATGTTACTGCTGCCTTGACAAACAAACCATGTTTCTTGGATATCAGAACAAATCTAGATATGAGAATAAATGCAAAATTTCCTTTAGTAAGGTAATGTTTCTTCCCAAAAACATGTATGATTTGTATTGAAATCTCAGCTTTAATTCTCCAGACTCTGTCACGTAACTCCTCCTGAGTGGGTTCATATCCAAGGCCTACATTCACAATGACTGTGGATGGTAGTAAGTAGGAGCTTTATCCCCACCAGGAGAGGTATGAAACTAGTGATGCATCCAAGTGCTGAGACTCACATTAGTTCTGGATATCTTATACTCCCTGCACTCAAGTAAAGATTTCTTGTTCACTGTGTATGTGTCAACATCAAAAAGGACTTGCAATGTCTGGAATCATGCCTGAGCTTAGAATTCTAAGCTGAGGCTTTGATAACTTCTAAAATTTTTGTTGGCTATTTTTCTATTAGGTCATCACCTGAAATTCATAAGCCTCCGATCTCTACCTACAGTCTTTCTCTGAATGGAGTCACTTCTCCACAATTTTATATAACCCTAACATGTTGTCTAATGTCAATCATTTCTTTTGCTGTAATAATGCACTTATTAGTTTTACCTTTTTAAAATTTCCAAGCTGCAAATGAACAATCCCAAGACTATTCTACTGGATTTAACATTTTGGTCATATCCTTCATGGGTTGTACAGGTCAAAATCCCTGAAGAATCAGATTCTAACAAATTTGTTTGCAGGAAGATTCTTAGGTATACTATTGGGTTCCACAACCTGTGATGAAATGTGAGTGGTTAGAGAGTGAAGCTGAACTGTGATAAAATCCAATGATCTTCCTTTAAAAAATATCAACCAGCATGAGCCAATCACTTTCTTAAAATTCTTCCATAAGGATTGTTGCTCTTGGAACCAAAACTAAGCATTGAACTATAGCCTAAGAAGCCCTCCCTTGATCTCACTGCTGCCTATACCTCCAATTTGTTATGGTAGGTGTACATTTAACCTTTTTTTGTTACTAGTACATATTTGTAGTACATAATGATTACATTCAATGTGGGGAGTTGGTACATCAACACATGTTAACTCTTTTTTCATCCTCATCCACTCTCCAATTTTAGTTTATAATTATACCCCACACTGGCTCCTCCCTATGCCTTACACTTATGCAATATTTTACTCACTTCTAAGAGGCCTCGCCTGTTTTTCCTACACAGGAAAATCTTGCTCTGCAATTGCCATCACTCTCCTCTTCTCATCCTTTGGAGGAGAGGAAGCCTTTAAAAGTGCTAAGTCTGTAGTCTTTGTATTTTCCTTCATAATGAATACTCATTTCAATCTATACTTGCCATTTTAACTTAGTGATTGGTTACTCCCCCCAGTACAAGAGTCACCATAAGAGCAGAACCTCATTTAATTGAAATTTCCTGTCTACAATTCTTGACATACAGCAGGTGCTCAATTAGTAACTACTGAATCAATGACTAATCAAAATACTACATATCAGCACAATAATAGGTGAAATAAACAAATAGGTCATTCAAACTCCATGTTGACTATTACTTCTGCAGATTATAAATGGCAAAATATTTTTCCAGCTTTGTTCCTCACTACTGTTTCATGTATCTCACCTTCCTTTACAACAAGTCAGTATAATTTGTTGAGGACATGCTAGTTATTTGTATACTAACCTAAAAGAAATATGACATAGAGAATGGATCCACTGCAAAATTTTAAAAATCAATGTATTTGTTAAAATAACTATTTATCCAATATTGTAAAATTTCTACACACAGTTCTCTTGAATATGATTCTCATAAGCTAAGTGTAAATCTCTACAGCACAGGATTTCCTCTGAGCATGTCTTTCACTTCGTTCTATTTTCCAAGTATAACCCTGACATTACAAACAACTAGGATCCAAATCTCCATTAAATGATCTGTTCTTTCCTTTACTGAATACAGAATTGTTGTTTTGGCTAGAATTAGTCAGGCACAGTTAGTACAATAACACTCAGTGCCTTCCTGCCTAGCACCTGCTGCATGTTATTTATTTCTTGTTAGCTACAAAGTACAACAAATTGTGTCTTTTAACAGCTCATTGAGTAGAGAAGGAGAAAGTGATGGCAGTGGATTGTTGATAATGTTTGGTGGTGTCAATATATTTCTTTTCAAATAATCTGGCTAATAAATTTGCACTAATACTATGTTTCTTTGGAAAATTTCTCTGCCACGTAATTTCCACTGACCTTGAAAAGAAACCAGCATGAGTAGAAGAAATACAGGCAATGACCCATGGCTTTAACATATTAGTAAAGGTGATTTAAACTGAATAAATCCAGTGGATGGAAATGAACCAATATTTCTTTTCAAAAAGCTTAAAAATGTTAAGATAGTATTCATTCATTACATTTCAATACATTATCTAGGGTTCCTCAGATTTAATTATATGGTTAAATAACACATCATCAAGAGAACAAAATCTGTTTTAGGTACTTTCTGGAGCACTGCACCGTCACTGGAACATCTTCTAAAACAGAACAGTCACACTAATGTTTCCCAAATCTACACGGGCATACACTTGACAATTTCCTATCTTATCCACTAATTCACTTTCATTAATGGGCAAGATTCAAAAAATGATGCTTAAATAAAGTACAGGGAAGTGTCTACTAATTTTTTCATCTGCACATTTTGTTTATTGTGTTACAGACTCTAATTGAACTTTGTTCTAAGCTATTAACCTATGACAGAAGACTGTGGAGATAAGATTTCACTGACATATAGAACAAAGAAAAGGAAAGGGCATGAAAATTACAATGACAAGGTTGCCTTAGCAGTTTTGAGGTGGTAAAATGAAATCCCTGACTAATAGGCCTGGCAAACACAGGAGGGGTGAGGATGTGAAAGGGGAGGACAATCTCGGGTTAACCCACTGAGAGGCTCCTGGAGAATCTATAATGGATATACACCGTTATTGCAAAGTTCAAATTGCAAAGCAAATTAAAGTTTGCCTCTAATTGTTATAAGTTGTACAAGAGGTTCATATACAAGGCATAAATTCAGAAGCATTACTAATACTGTAAATTGTTGATGCTATCTCAGCAGCCATTTTTTGTTTGAGAAAGGTTAAAATATTTGCTTTATGTTTTATAAATTATTCCATTTATTGTGCCTTTCAGGATCACAAACATCTTCAATGATCATTTTTTTCACTATCATTATCTTAACTCTCACAAACTGAAAAGAATAAGGTATAAAAGCATTGTGAAGGTATGCAACCCATGAAAAATAACTGTACAAGAACTTCATGTAACAATATCATATAAACAAACCTATCTTTTGTATCAAAGTTTTGCTCTCATAAGGATTTCTCAAACACAGGGTACAAAGTACACACAAGTGGAGTGGAGGTGAGCTGCGTGTAGTTCATTAACACTTTTAACTACTTTCTGAGTAACAATACCAATGTTTTCCTTCCTAGCCAGGATTTGTGGCTCTTGGTAAGACAAAATCATTAAGAAAAATGAAATTTAAAGAAGAAATTAAATTGCTTAGGTATTGTTTTTGCAGAACAAAACAGTATAATACAAAAATTTTAAAAAGGAACTTTTGACTGTCTATTTTGGAACCAAGTTTTAAATCTTTTCCTTTTAATAATTTAACAATTCTACATATATTTTGATATAAATAGTGGATAAAATTTTATCTATGTTATTCCCTGATATATTGTGAATATACAGCCAGGGAAATGCACTGAATATATACTAATACTGGAATTAGAAACTTATGTGTTGAGAAACGCTGAAATCAAAAAAGATTGTCAAAATAAAATTAGTCCACAAATTTTATACTGAATTGACAACTATAAAGTTCAAATTAAAACCAATAAGAAACATCACATCATTCCCAGCACCCAGAAGGAAGCTCCCTACCTCCATCCCAGGCTCCTAGGGCACTGAAGCTCAGCCGGTCCCAGTACCCAGAAGGAAGCTCCCCTGCTGCCATCCCAAGTTCCTAGGGCACAGAAGGTGAGCTGTGTGGGTACCAGAAGCACCCCACCCCATGGAAATGAGAAGACACATAAACAAGCCTCAAAAACAGACTTCCAGATCACCTACAGCAACCCCAAAGGGAAACGAGATGGAACACTCTGATACTCAACCACCTGGACTCTCTGAACTGGCAACAAAAGACGATCTGGGAAAAATGAAATCAGAAATAATTACTCAGATAACAGCAAAAATTTTGCTCATGGTGCAAGACATGATTAATAAATCTAGAGAGGACACAGATAAAAAAATAGAGGATCCGAGGAACATGATGGAATCCCAACATAGGAAACAAATGGAATTCATAAAACAGATACAAACAGATTTCCAAGAGATTAAAAACTCCATTGAAAGTCTGTGCAGCAGAATGAACCAATGTGAGGATAGAATTTCAGATATAGAAGATAAGATTGCAATTAGTGAGGAGGAAAAGAAAAACTGCTTTAAAATTGTAAGGAAACATGAGAAATCAATCCAGCAGCTGCTAGACAATGCAAAGAAGAATAACATAAGACTGATTGGGGTCAACGAAGAAACAGGAGAGAGTGCAGATGACTTAAAAAAATAACTGTTCACAGAAGTGATGGCAGAAAACTGCCCAAGGAGGGGAAAAGAACTTGACATACAGATAAGGGAGGCATATAGGACTCCAGCTAACTTTAATCAAAAAAAATCTACACATAAGCATATAATAGTTAGGATTCCAGAAATCCAAGAGAAGAACAAAATTCTACAAGCAGTGAGAGAAAAGAAACAAATCACATACAAAGGAAAGCCCATCAGAATCACAGCAGACTTCTCAATGCAAACCCTCAAGGCAAGAAGAGCTTGGAGTGATGTATTTCAAGCCCTAAAGGAAAACAGCCACCAACCCAGATTGATGTACCCTGCAAAACTATCTTTCAAAATTGATGGAGAAATAAGATAATTTCATGATAAAGAGCACCTCAGGAACTTCATGAATACCAAACCGGCACTCCAAAAAATTGTAGACAATACCCTAGGAAAAGACAATGAGGATCACAACCCCAGGAAACCCACAAGAATGAATCCATTGGGTGTGACAAATTAAAAATAAGGGGGAGAATCTAACAAAAAGTCATGACAAGGCTTTTAAAACTTTTGACTTAATCTCCCTAATGAGTGTATAATTCAATCTTATTATTGTACTGATTAGTATTTTTCTGATTCTAGAATTGCACACCATTCCTTGTGCTATACTGGCTATTTATCATCTTCTTATGTCTACATTTTAATTGGGTTGTCTATTAATGAGCTCTAAGAATTCTTTATATATTCTGGTCATAGGTTATATGCATTGTAAATATGGTCTGTTTAAGGACTACTTTTCATTTTAATGATATCATTTAAAGTTCTAAATTTTGATGGAATCTCATCAATTTTTTTTCTTTTATACATCATGGTTTTTGTATCCTAGGTAGTTCTTGCCTATCCTGAATTCATAAATATTTTCCCTTATAATTTCTTCTTAAAGTTTTATACTTTTAGGCTTTCTTATTTAGGTTCATAGATCCCTTCAAGTTATTTTCATGCATGGAAAAAAAGGGTTGAGGTTAACTTTTTATATACGGATACCAGGTGTTCTAGTGCCATTTGCTGAAGACACTATCTCTTCCTCGGTTCTTGAATCAAGTTTATATTCTATAAAATGCTAATGTTAAATAATCTTTCAAAACTCAGTGGACCATATATGTGTGGTTCTATTTCTAGATTCTCTGTTTTATTCTAATGATCTATATGTCTTTCCTTATACCAACACTGCCTTGATTATTGTAGCTTTAGAAGAAGTCTTAAAATTGGGTGCTAAATGTCTTCCAACACTGTTTTTGTTTTTGTTTTTGGCTTTTCTGGGCCCTTTGTACTCCTACATAACTTTAAAATTTCAATATCCAGTTCTTCATTTATAGCAAGTATACACAAACCTGAATTTTAATATATACCTTGTGTTTTCTAATCCTGCTAAATTCAAGTACAAGTTCTGGGGGCTCCTAGAGATTTCTTAGTATTTTCTCTGTAGATGATCATTTCATCTACATATAAAGATTTTGCTTGTGCCATGCCAATCCTATCCTAGTTGTGTCATTTTATTGCCAGACTATTTTGGTGGGGCCTAGGTTTCAAAGTTTAATGGACAGATAAAGAGTAAGCATATCTGCCCTTGTTCCCCACCTTAAGGAGAAAGCATTGTATCTTCTCCATTCATACAAAGTGTTCTTGCTCAAAGTATGGGGTACATGTCTTTAATCTGTTGAGAAGTTTCTGTTCTACTTCTAGTCTCCTGGTAGCTTTTACCATGAACAGCTGTAGAATTTAGTCCAATACTTTTTCTCCAACTAGTGACAGGATCATATGGCTTTTTCCTTTCCTCTGTTAAAATGATGACTTTTAGGGGTGGATCTTCCAATGCTGAACCAACACTGCCATCTCTATAACAAAACCACTTTCTACATCCTGCCAGATCTGACTTCTAATAGTTTGTTTTGTTAAACAAATTTCTATCTATGTTCATACTTTTTTCTTCTATTATCTTTATCCAGTTTTAGGATTAGCACAATGTTGAGTTCCTAAAATGAGGGGAGAAATGTTCCTTCTTTTTTCTGCTTTAATTGTTTGATATAATTTATCAGTTAAAATGTTTACGAGCCTGCTGTTGTCATATAGGTAGGTTTTCAAGCTAGGAATATACTTTCTTTAATAGGTGCTATTCAAATTTTATATTTCCTCCAGAGTTAGTTTCATTAATTTGTCTTCTAAGTTACTTCTTAGAAGTTGTCAAATTTATTTCAAAAAAGATTTTTGTAATATGCTTTCTATATCCTTTTAAATTCTGTAAAATCTGTGGTAATGTTTCCTAGATCTTAATATTGTAATTTTAAAAATGTATAACTGATACTGTGTAACAGGAAGAAAAGGTCTAAAAGAGCAGGGGAATTGGGAGGGGTAGGGGAAGGGAAAAAAAGGAAGGGAAAAAATATGAGAAGAGGAAAAAAATGGAAACAAGGTCTTTGCAAATAGGGAAGGGTGGAGGGGGTGAAGGGATGGCAAGGGAAGGGGAAAAAAAAAAAAAAGAACCAAGAGACTCATGTAATGGTACAAGATCCCAATGATGAATGTAACTGTATTTTATACCTAAAATGTACCAATAAAGTTAATGGGGGGGGGGGAGTACCAATCTTTTAATTAGGAGATCATTAATAAAAGGCTAAAAAATAAATTTCTTTGTGGATTTTAGGTTCTTCAAAAAGAAAAAAGAAACATCACATCCAGGTTTTATTAATCCAAAGGCCAAAAACTATTTGCCCATTGAAGAGGATACTTTTGTAATCTAGAGATAATGTCTGGGTATCAAAATGCACTACTACAGGAGACCATATAAACTTGACATTTTACATAGATTCAGTTTAAGCAAACTGAAAATTTTCCCTTAAAGTAATGCCATTTGAACAAAAATTTAAGTCACTTAAAGAATCTAGAATGTATCCAGTGTGCTGAATGACATCATTGTGATTACTTCTGATATAGCTTCACTGTGAATAATTATCATTAAGTCATGTTCATGGTGATATGGTATCTGCCGTTCTGAAGCTCTGCTCTCCTACCTACACAGCCAATGAGCCGTTCTGCTCTCCTACCCACACAGCCAATGAGGCACTCTGCTATCCTAACCACACAGCCAGTGATGCACCCTGCCAGCCATTTCTGACCCCAGCTTCAGGACCAGAACTCTTTCAGAAATGTCTCCACCAAAGGAGTTCTTTGCAGGTGGATTTGGGTTAAATCAGCACTGGCCTACCTTGTAGACAGTAATATGTCCCGATGTCATTTGGGTTTTAGGTTCAATTGCTGTATTCCAGGACAGTCACACAACCAGGGTTTTGATTATCAGAAAATAAAGCCACAGACTCCTATTGTTCTGTTCAAGCAAATCATATTCCCAGCCAAGCTTGAATCGTTATTTTTAATGATTCAAACAATCATTTTGGAGGGGTCTACAAGGCTCTAGATGGAAAGAATACTGTATTACTAAGAAAAAGATACATATCACTGAAGAATGAAAACAGTCATTATTTCCATCCCTCGGGGAATGTCAGTTAAATTGTGGGTGGCTGACAAATTCATTTCAGTGCCTCTATTTTACTTTATTTACCATGTCACAGATAAACACAATCCTGAGGCACATTTGTTGTTTTTCATTCAAGTAGTCTAGTTCAGTATAAAACAAGGAAATTATTTAAATGTAGTTTGCTTTTTGGGACATGTATAAAGAGCTATTGTATAAACTATTAACTGAAGATTTTGATAAGTAAAATTTACATACATAAAATATATATTTATTAGACTTCATACTGCAGGTAAATACAAATATCTTTTCCGTTCTAAGACAATTCTTCAAGCCTCTGATCCAGTCTTTTAATGTTACTGCATTCAGTATATGAATTAGAGAATTTTCTGATAGGAAAGGAATTCAGACTTTCTCAGGGACCAAAAGTACAGAAAGAAATCTTAGTATCATAAATAATTTCCTAATTTGTAAAAGAAAAGGAGGCTAGTAATTCTTGAATTATGCTTCATTCTTTTTTCCTAATACTCTAGAATATCTTTCCTTAGTAACAGAAGAGATGAGGTCACCATACTACTGCTGGCTTCTTAATTTTAAAAAGTGTTAAAGAAATCACACTAGCAAACCTTTGCCACTGGGTAGTCAATGACTTCTCAGAGGAGATACAGAAATTACAAAATAAAAAAGAACAGAATCGATAAGTTGGACTTTACATAAACTACAATTATTTGCACTTGAAAAAGCAATGTTAAAAATTGAAAGGCAAGTCAAACAATGAAAGATTATATTTGCTATGCATGCTTCTGACAAAGATTTTATATTCAGAAAAACAAAGCAAACAAACCAACCTCTTCCAAGTCAATAATTAAACAATCTGAAAAAAATGGATAAATCAATTGGACAAACTTTTCACCAAAAAGCGAATCAATGTCACTAGTTAATAGGGGGATACAAATTTAAAATATATGAGATATTATTATATACAAACTAAAATGGCTAAAATTCAAAAGACTGACAATACCTACTGTTGGTAAGTACACAAAATAACTGAAACTCTCATATAGTGATGTAGTAAGGTAGAATATCACATCTTCTTTACAACAATGACAATTTCTTAACAAATTAAACCCGTACCAACCATAGGAGACAGTATTCCACTTCTCTGTAATTGCCAAAAAAAATGAAACACATATTCAAAGACTTGTGCATAGTTACAGCATTTTTTTAAAATTTTTGGTACCGGAGATCGAACTCAGGTCCTTGCGCTTGTGCAGCAGGCGGCGAAACCACTGAGCTAAATCCCTGGCCCCCTTGTTACAGCATTTTTAATCATAATAGATAAAAAGGAAATCTAATCTTCATCAGTAAGTGAATTTATAATCAAAATATGATCAACACACACAAGGAAATCCACTTCACAATAAACTGGAATGAAATATAGATACACACAGTAACAGGATGAATCTCAAAATAATTATGCTAGGTGAAAAAAGCCAGACACAGAGCCACATACTATATGAGTCCACTGATAGGAGATGCTAGAAAAGTCACACTAATCTTGAGAAATTAGATTTGTGGTTACCTGGGGCCAAACACAGAGGTTGGGACTGACCTCTAATTTTGGATGGATGATAATGTAATTTGACAGTCTAGACATGTACAGATAGCTATAGACATCTTTCAAAACTCAATGAATTATATACTTTAAATAGAGGCAATTACTTGTATTTAAATTATAGTTCAATAAGAACTTGATTTAAAAACAGGAGAATTATCTACTCAAGTTGCCAGAAAACTTTATAAATAAGTGGGGTTATGGTTACTCACAGACCATCTATTAGTTCATTGGGAAAATATTCAAAAGTACATAGGGCATCCAGAGGAATAAGGCATGTGTACCATAAAATAATTCACAGAAAGTGTATCCACCAAAGATAATAAAGACCAAAAAAACTGCCTGCTGCGCAAGCGCAAGGACCAGAGTTTGATCCCCGGTATCAATAAAAAAAAAAAAAAAAAAGACCAAAAAAATCAAGAGTTAAAAATCATAAGGAAAATACATGGGAATTCATTTAATTTAGCATGCATAAAAGAAATTTAAAATACTCTGAGATGATAAATTTGATGAACTATTCTCTAAAATCAATGAAATATAACACAAAAACCAAATGAGCAAAGATCACCACAAAATTGAGGAGAAATAACAATACTCAGAATACGGATAACAATTACAAGTAGAATGAATAAAAAATACCTAGACAGTCATTTTATCACACATGCTATTCCTCGGGCACTGTGCGTGTATTTCTGACAAATGGATACTTTCTAATCCCCTTCTCCCATTCTCCAAGCCAAATTTTGTTTCTTCCATGAAGAGCATGTTTCCCTTGGTTGAAGTAGTCATTAGAGTTTGTTCCATATCCAGCCAAGATGTGAGCATTTTGGGGGCACCAATTTTTCTCTTGTTAGTGCCATGCATGCAGTAGTTAACTAATGTTTCTCCTGATTTTAATCCATTTAAAGAAATTACAGGCCAGGAAGAAGGACTAAATTGGTCACACTACTTAGACTTTCCAAATGCGCCTGTTGATAAATATATTAAATGTGAAAGGGCATTTGTTTTCTTCAAAAAAGTGTTAGTAGAAATATGTATGGTCTTTGTGGGCTATAGAGAATTTGAACAAACTGCCACTTACACATTACTGAATTTAATTTTAAGCACAGAAAGTGTGGGCTTCTGGATGAAAAAAATGCATTAGTGTTTAATTGGTGTTTAGTTGAAATGTGTTTTATTCCTTCCAAGATAAAGCTCCTAAAGGCAAGGTTTTAAAGGAGCTCCTGCATCTCTAAGGTAAGAGGATGAAGACCTTGATAGGAAGAAAGGACAAAGCTAAGATTGCAGGGGAGAGAAAAGAATTGAAAACAATCAATGTGTTGATGTCATCTTAAAAAGGGTCACTGAGAGATCACTTTTACCTGAATCTGTTCCTTAATTAAAAAAAAGAAAGATGACAGCGTCCACTACTCATCCCTATGGTAGCATTTAAATATCAGGCAATTTTGACCAGCAAAACACTCAAAAGCAAAGCCAAGTGAATGTTTAAGTAAATCTATACAGGACATAGGCTTATTGAAAAATCTAGGTAACAGGGTTATTCACAAAGTTTCAAAATCAAGTCAGGTGTTTATTTTTCTCTGGAATCTTAAAACTTAAGGGGCCAGGGATTTAGCTCAGTGGTTCCGTCACCTGCCTCACAAGGCCCCAAGTTCAAGCCCTGGTACCAAAAAAAAACCCCTAAGAAATATTAAAGAGGAAAGGTTAATAAAAGGGCAGAACAGAATAAAATATATGTGAGGGGAAAGCCTTTTAAAAGAGCTTTTGAAAAATTTGCATTGTTTCTCTGTACAAGTTATTTTACATTATCTTTTGCCTTTCACCATTTCTAAAATCTAAGCTATATCGCCCTCATTGTCTATGATTTCCCATTGTTCCCTTTATTCCAGTTTTATTCTGCAGAAATATGTTTCACCTACACTAATTATTGTTTGTGTACTTTTTTGTTAATTATAGGTTTTCTATCCTTTTTTCTTCCTTGTTTCTTATCTCCTCATCCAATTCATACATCATCATTACTGTCACCAAGGCATGTTAATCACTGAAAAGTGTGCTTTTCTTTTCCATAAATCAAGCAAAATTGCAGAATTTCTCATTACCTGAACGATGCAATGTATCACGGATTGTATTACTACATCACACAGTTTGTATCATTCACTTCTCTCAACAAGTTAGCTCTTCAGTTATGTTTATCTTTCCATTGTAAACCAAATAATAACAAGTTTAAAATCACATAACCATACCTAGGAGCAAAGTAAGTAATCCTATTTTCAGAAGCACAATATGCAGTTATATATTTTATCCAACCCTTTATAATATCAGAAATAATCACCAAATATGACTCTGACATACTATACTATATTTGAGAAATGCACTTTAATTGACAGAGTACTCCCTATCAGTGTTTAAGGCCTTCATGAAGAAAAAAATTACTCTCCTATTTAAATGATACCTTTCTCAGAAGAGGAGCAGCTCCATGAACCATCAAAGTATTGTACAATGAAGTGAAAGTAATAACACTCTTCATTTAGGGAAAGAAATGTTGTGTTGATATTGGTTTATTTATGCTCATCATTAACATTATCTTTACTTGAAGATGGTTTCTAGCTCTCTGGAACTAGTGGTATTTTAAGTTTATTTCTACTTTAGTGGGCATTTATCTCCATTCTCCTGCTATTTCCAATGTTCTGAATGGTAGCATAGTTGCAGGCCTAATATTACAATAACATTTACACAAAGTCAATCTATATTTTGAAAGCTTTATTATACAGCTAATATAAATAATTGTCTTACACATCTTATTTTGAGACTATGTCCTAAAATAGTACCAGATTCACAGCAATTAATTTCGTATCATCAATTCCCTTCACTGGTTATTCTTGTTTTAAAAAAATCTTCTACCCCAAGGTCAGATAGGTAGCAGTATCAGGTCACATTAGAACATTATGTAAAGAGCCAAAGTAAATTAGAGAATAAAAAATAATTGATAAAATCTCTTTTAAATAATGTTTTGAAAGTTACAAAAGCATCACACCAACTTTTATTTAAACTAATTATCTGCTTCTAACTTTAAAGAATTATCCACTTCTACCACTTTCTTCCACCTTAAGACTTTCTAAAAACGAAATTTAATCACTGGGAGTTCCTTTTTTAAAAATAGCAAGGACAGGTTTGATTTGTTAAACATTTCTGAAAGCGAGAAGCAAGTAACAAAGTCTCACCAAAATCACCTGTATTTATGCAAATCTCACAGCTAGCTGCTTCTCATATCCACTAGGGGGATCATTACACAGTAAAAATAGATTAGTCTTTTTACAGGTGTTCTCTTTTTTTTTTTTTACTTAATAAAAAGAAAAAGAATACTACTTTTAAACAATAATAATAATAATCATTTCAACAAAGCTAATGGTAAAATATTTTTAAATACTGGATATGGAAAATATTTTATTTACTTTTAGAAGCTATTATTTTAAATACACATCGGGAAACTAAATCTAAAGTTCACATCCCACTTCCTGAAAAATAAACGCAGAAACAGAATCCTGGCAAAACATATATCAAAAAATTAAAATATGTTATAGACGTGAATGTACTTTCATGCTAATCCCACAGATATTTTTTCCTGATGATATATCGTTAATGATTAATACTTAAGAAGAATTTTGAAGGACACATTAAGAATATAGTAATGATGTTTATATTTTTAAAAGAAACTTATGAAAGTCATGGACTCCATCTCTTTATTATCACTTATCTGTAGTCCTTCAGTAGTTTTGTTCTATGTGTTACTTACTCAAGAAAACATGATCACAAATCCTCTAAGCAAGTTTTCTGTCCGACCCTTTTGCCTTTGAAAAATCATGACACGCCTATCCTTGGTTTTAATGAAGTCCAAGGAGTTGATCTCATATACAAAACATTGCAGAAGTCACAGAGAACAACAATAATGGAAATACTTTTATAGCCCAGCAGTAACCTAGACTATCTCTTATTCAGTTTTGTATAGTCAAGCTAGGTCCAATATTAAGTGTTCATAAATGTGTGATGAACAAATGAATGACTACCTGGGAAGTGACCCTGACAACCACTAATTTCACTATGATCCACATTGATGGGGAAATGTTTTCAGAAGTAGCTCATTGATAAGCATTACTCATCAATATGGAGCAGATTTAAATAATCCTAAGGACCTATTTCTGAAATTTTATAAGCCATGGTTTCTCAACTTCAGGGTTAACACTCTGAATGAGATAAGTCCTTTTGGGAGATTGTGATATGCATTTTATGAAATAGAGCAGGATTGCAGACCTCTACTCACTAGAATGCCAATAGCATCCCCCAGGATGGAAGAAGCAAAAATGTCTCCAGACATTGCCAAATGTCCCCCAGGCGATAAAAATTAGTTGAGAACAGTGCACTAAGCAAATCGCATTTCTAAACTTGAATCACTGAGAGAAATCTGGAAAAAAGCCTTCATGGAATATTTTAAACATTACATAATATTTGTCAAAGGGCAGTGCTGACAGTAATTGTCTGTAGTCCTGCTTCAGAGAATGAAGAGTACAGATGATGTGGCCCCTGCGTGACTGCTCAGAATACTCAACACGACCGCATCTTGTACACACCAAATATGACTAAAAGAACTACCAAACATTAAAGTTATGAGTTAATATTGTTAATAACCACTTTAAAAGTTATTAATGTATTAGGTATTTTAAAACCTAACAGATTTTAATATATCATTGACAATTTGTTATCATTCTAGTTAGCACAAAACCAGTATTTTTCATATCCATATCTTTTAAAGTTGGAAATTACAAATAATCAGACTGCAGGGTGACTTTTGATCTCTACTGACTCTTTAAATAACTCTGATGTTCCATATGGGCAAACCACTAACCAAGGTATTTAAAAAGTTTTTCTTGTTAAATTTTCAAAGATGAAAAAGGAAAAAACTGCTATTAAACTTTGTACTTCTTAATGATACTCAAAACTTTCCCATTTCTCTACTAAATATAACTTCAATCATAACTCATAAATTACCTTCCTTGATTTGTAATTATTTTAGGTTAATCCACTGTAGATATTTTACATTCTTTCTGCATCCCATTTTTGTAAACAAACAAACAGGAAAACACACTTCTCTACTTGGTTCAGGTTTGGTACCATCACCAAGACTGGTAACAAAGTGTCAGAGTTGTGTTTCTCAGCCACCAAATGTGTGTAAAAACTTCAAGATATATAAATACTTTTGTTATTTAAATGGATAAAAAATCTTATCACTGGTGGCAGGGTACTAACACAGAAAGATATTCTAGCCTCCAAGAGCAGGATCTGCCAAACTACAGCCTGTATACCTAATCCAAACTGTCATCTATTTGTATCAATAAAGTTTTACTGAAACATACCTGCACTTATTCATTTACACATTTTTCTTTAGATACTTTCATGCTATAAAGCAGGGTTAAAATGTTTGCAATAGAGAGCGTTTAGCTTTCCAAACTGAAAATGTTTCCTCTCTAGTTCTTTTCAGAAAAGGTTTGCTGACTCCTTTTGGAGAATATCCAAGTAAGCATCAGAGAACATGGAGATGGATGGTCACTGATTTACACTCATATGGAGGGATACAGACTACTTCAAGATACTTACTCCTGAAGCATTGCTTTTACAAAGCACCAGTGGAAAGAACTTTGTTCAGGATTCAATTTTTTTCCCAGTATTTGGAAGTTTATTCTCAGGTTTCTTATAAAAAATGAAAAGCACCAAAATTTAATTCTATGATTTGGGTCACTTGTTCCTAACCCTTATCAGTCCCAAAGACCCATTTTTAAAATAAAAGCTTTTATTGTCCCCCTACTATTTTGAAATGAAAGTCATAAATAATGTAAATTACTCAGGTCTTGATTTCAACAAAATCAATAGCATGTCCTAGCTGAAATAGAAAGGAGAAAATAAAAAGGGAGTAATTTATAATGAAATAATATGTGCTTGAATGTTTAAGTGTTCAATATGTCTACACTGTAAGAAGAAATGACTAAGTCAAACACTTGCAAATACATGTAAAATCACTAAAAATCCAGAGTAAAAGTGCAGATACTTTTGTGAAATGACTGTGATTTTATTTATTAACTAAAATAATGACAGAAATGGTGAATAGTCCTTGGTATAGAGTTCAGGGGGAAATGAATTCTAATCTTTTTTCACCATTTTTGTTGTACTTATGAACAAATTTAAATAAAAGTATGCAAAAATAGTTTGTTTTAATATGCAATACCAAGTTAGATTTTTGTCTAAATAATAAACAATACAAACTTCTATTATTATACTGAGATAATCAGGGCTTCTGGTTTAAGATTGTGGATACTATTCTCAAACCACTCAGAGATACCATTGTTATAACAAATAATACTAATGAGAAGGAGGAGGGAGTGGTGGAGGAGAAAGAGAAAAAACAAGAACAATGAAGAATATAATGATCAGTGGATATAATTTTTTCAGCAGATTTCTGGATAATGAGAAGGTACAGGAAAAGAATAGCTTAAAAAACAGAGAAGAAAAAAGTGTAGCCTGGAAGAGCCATGAAGATATAACTGAAGAAGTAACTGGATGCCCTTATATGGTAAACTTCTGGAAGATTCAGGATTTGGAAATGCGAGTAATATGAAGGGCAGGAAGGAAACACAGGAGAGAAAACCTGACCACCTATGGAGTCAAATCCCTACCAACCAACTTCACCCCTGCATGTGTACTGTCTGGAACTCAATAACATAGCAAGCACACACAAAAAAAATCACGGTGGGTGGAGGTATGGTGATGACATTAGCAGTCCTCCACCAAAAGAATGTGTCTGGTTGGAAAAGCTGAGGAGGCTAAAGAATTATGCAATCCATGCAACCCACCCTTTAAGTAAAGTTTGCCCACGGACAAGAACTATCCAGATATGCAGCCATCAGACTCTACAGTTTTATGGAGGCAATCAAGAATCATCACACATTTGGGGAAAGTATGCAGCATGGAAGAGACTGATGAAATATATATATATATTTTCTTTTTAATTTTAAAAATAAACTTATAAACAAAAAGACAAACGGAATGTATAAACACTTACAAATGATCCACACAAGAAACAAAAGATCTGTATCTTCTAGAATAAGTATTTTCACAGAGAGTGTGAAAATTAAAGATGTGATAAAAACAAGAATTGCAAAGACAAGTAAGTAAAATATAAAGATAATTATAGATTACATCATGAAAAATAAAGAGTTGTGGGGCTGGGATGTAGCTCAGCAGCACCGTGCCTGCCTGGCAAGTACAAGGTCCTGAGTTCGATCCCCAATACAGCAAAAAAAAAAAAAAAGAAGAGTGAATCAAAAAGGACATAAAATCATAATTTACCACTAGATATACAGGAAAAAGTTTCATAGTCAAAACAATGTAGACCGGGGATTTAGCTCAGTAGTTCCGCCTCCTGCCTCGCAAGCGCAAGGTCCTGAGTTCGATCCCCCGTACAAAAAACAAAACAATGTAAATACTGTTTTTACTGATCTGAAGCTTTTAGGATCAACATATAGATAAATATTTGGAAATTTAAAGGTTTTCAGAACACCATCATGATTTTAGAATAAGATGCAAATGTTAAAGTACTGGATATAAGTTTTAAAAGTATTCACGGGAGAAACTGAGGAGTGAAAGGGTGGAAATGAAAATCAAACAAAAGGATATAGATGATCATATTCCTATAATAAAATGGAAAGATCAAGGGATAGTGAATAGTAATATTAAAAGTGTAAATACATGTATAAAAGTAGATTCTTAAATTTAAAAGATAACAAATAGAGAAGCAAAGCCAAGCAACGTACCAAAAGATGGGAGAAAGAGCAGTAATAGAATGTTACAAGTGAACTCAGTCCTTGTCTATTACAACAGAGGATGCCAATAATGCCGAAATTTAATCAATCAAAGACCTGGAGATATAGATATAGATATTATTTACAACAGATTTTTCACATAAAGTACATTTTTGGCATAAACTTGATTGGCAGTCTGATAAGCTTTCGAAACTGTCCACAAAATCATATTCTAAATTATTAAGACAAACTATGTAAAATTATAGAGGAACTGGTTATAATGAAACACAAAAATATTGAACAAACATTCAATAAACTAATAATAGGCTTCATTATTGATGGATTAAATAACATCTAATTTGAAAGTGGAGATAAAAAAATAAGTATTTCAAGGTAGAGTTTAGCAGCAACTCAATGTTACATAAAAATATTTCTGAATTCTATCAATGATAAAGCCACAGCCATTCTAATATTACTGTAGATTGTTGCCTATGCTAAATTCCAACTTAAAAATTAATAAAAATAGGGCTGGGGAATTAGCTCAGTGGTTCTGCCACCTGCCTCTCAAGTGCAAGGTCCCAAGTTCAATCCCCAGTACCAAAAAAAAAAAGAAGAAATTAATAAAAATAAAGATGCCTCATTTCCCCCTAAGCAAAGAGATGTCTTGAATCTTATTCATTGACTTCATATTAAGAATTCTTGATTTGAAAAATATAAAGAAATGATTATAAGAAATAAACATGTTTGTCCTTGGGCAGTATGTTAGGGGTTATGGATATGGCAAGGTTCTGTCGCTAAGAATGCATTGTTCAAATTTTTTAATCAGATATATGTATTACTTTGATAACAACATTTGAAATACTTAGAGGGAAAAAAGGAAGGAAGGAAGGAAGGAAGGAAGGTAAGAATTGGCCGGGATATGGGAACTACATTGTTAGTTGGAATGTAAATTAGTTCAGCCATCTTGGAAAACAGTATGCAGGTTCCTCAAAAAATTAAAAATAGAACTACCATATGGTCTAGCAATCTCACTTTTGGGTATAAGTCCCCAGGAATTGAAATCAGTATGTCAAAGGGGTAACTTCCCTTGCATGTTCATTTCACTATCATTCATAGTAGCCAGGATATGGAAGTGTCCATCAACACATCCCGAGAAAGTGACTTAAAGAGAATGGGATTCTGTCATTCGTGACAACGTGGATGCATCTGAAGAACATTATGCTAAGTGAAATAACCAACCCACAGGAAAGATAAGTACTATACGCCTTATTTATATGTGAAATCTAAAAATGTCTAGCCCATAGAAACAAAGAGTAAAGAACGGCAATTAGCAAAGGACAGGGGAAGAAATGGGAAAATGGAAGATATTAATCAAAGAGTACAAACTTGTGGTTAGACTGCAGGAATAAATTTTAGTAATCTGTTACTCTACATGCTGAAAATAATAATGCATCATAAATTTCAAAGAAAAGCTAAAAGAGTAGAACTCTACCATACTTATCACAAAGAGTTGGGGAAGTAAGGGTTATGTTAATTTGCTTTATAGAATCCCACAAAGCATAAAGATCAAGACATCACATTATGCTCTATAACTACACATAATTATTGTCAATTATACTTACATTAATTTTTTAAAATAAAATAAAAATGCTAAATTTCTAGGCCCTCACTTTTAAAATCACTGTCACAGATAATTCTGCATGTCTCAATTATAGATAAGAAACTATCAAAGTTGATTAAATATCTTGATAATATAAAACAAAAACATTACTTTTCAAGATTGCAGATCTATTTTTTTAAAACCTAAGAAATCCCTATTCATCAGTAATTATAATTACTCAGTAGCAGGCAGAAAAAATTCACCAGAGGATGAAAGCAGACATTATAGTCTTAGTCAAACCTGAAAAGCCTTGAGTAAAATAGAACCTAATTGACCCATGTTATTACTAAATCAAGGAATCTACAAGGTCAAGGAGAAAAACCTAACAGGAGACTATACCAGAGACAACATACAGGTAGATAACTTGACTTTAAATGACATAAATGTGCTCCTATTAATAGTAACAATAACTGAGATTTTGCAAGTCAAGATTCTTCATAGAGAAGAAAACAGACATTGGAAAACACTGGTGAGCTCTTTTCCTCATTTAGAAAATGTACTAATGATCTTTAGATTCTCTTAACCTTTCTGAATCTATTTTCTCATAACAAAAAATCTGAAATTGTTCTGTAATATTTTGTCACATATATCTGAAAGTCTGACTTTATGATTCAATCTTAAGTTGGTATTTTGTTTTTAACATTAAAAACTAAAACAACAAAAGCTTGTTTAAGGAAAATACTCCCTCCTGAATGATAAGAAAATCAAAGACAAGTTTAGAAAACCCCCCTATAGTGACTCAGATTTTGCATAGTTCCTTAATCTTTAAAATTGAGTAAAAGATTAAAGGGAGGTTTCCCATTTTATGAAAAAAATCTTTTGCATCACTAGAATTATTTATGATGAACCACTGTGAGAACTTATTTAAAAGTAAGGGTCAATATATTGGATTTGATATATACATAACTCACTCATTTACACTTGAGGTAATATTTTTCTTTTCAAATTTTATAGACTGCATATTCTTAAAAATATCTTTGAACTTGGCAGAAATCATACATTACATGTAATTATGCAAATAATATGTAAAATCATATTTTATAGAGTACCTCTATTTAACAATGTACTCTACACAATTTATTCTAATTTTGTACTAAAATAGATAATAATATATTGGAGGACACAAAATGAATTTATTTCCATCAATCATGAATAATTATTTCACTGAATGTAAAAACCTGTTGCTTTTTCATTTTTATTTACTATTAAAATATAACAGAAAAAAGTGTACAGATATACATCTTAATAACTATAACAATTAAACCTGTGTTAAATCCTCCACCCAGTTTAAGAATGCACTATGAGCATCCAAAAAAGACCTTCCTTTTTATTCCTTTTTTGGGTAATAATTATTTTTATGTATAGTGCAGATCAGCTTTGTCAGTCATTGCACTTTATATAAGTGAGAATCACATAGTATCTAGTAGTTTCTCCTTATTCATAAGGGAGATATTCCAAGTTCCCATTAGATATCTCAAAGTGTGGATAGTATTGGACTCTGCATGCATTATTTTTTCCTACATAAACATGCCTATGATAACATTCCACTTATCAAATAGGCACAGTCAGAGATTAATAATTAGCTACCAGTTAAACATAATTTTTAATAATATACTGTGGTCTCTCTCTCCCTCTCTCTCTCTCCCAAAATACCTTCTTGTACCATGTTCGTTCTTCTTGCTGACAGAAACTGAAATTATAGAAAGTGAACCTGAGGATAAGAGGTTACTACTGTGTACTATTCTGTGTTTGGCTCATCCACGCAGCCCCATGCACGTGAAATTGATATACAGTTACAAGTAGTTGCAGATCACACATTTTTACTGGTATGTAATTTTCCACTTTAGAATAAACAACAATTATTCATTCTATATTTTTAGACATTTGAGTACTTTGTTTTAGGTTACCATTGCACAATAATACTCTGAACATTCTAGTATCTAACTTTCCATGAACATATGTGTGTATTTCTTTTGAATAAACACTCAGAAGTGGAATTGGAGTCATGGATACACAATCATATGTCCAGCTTTAGTGGGTACTGCTAAATAATTTCCACAAATGTATCTTAACTAAAGGAAGGATCTGTAGGCCAGATGGGATATGGAGCTGGGGTTTTGTCTCCCTCAGACAGAACATCCTCCTTCACTTTTTCTGGTTCTTATTTTTCCCCCTTCCCCTGCCCTCCCTTAACCACCACCCCCCCAACCCTCTCTATTTACAAAGACTTTGTTCCTGTTTTGTCATTTTCTCATATTTATTCCTTTCCCTTCTTTCCTTTTCTCTACCTCTCCCACTTTCCCTTCCCCTTCCCTTTTGGACTTTTTCTTCCTATTTCACATTATCTATTATACATTTTATTCCTCATTTACACTTTCAGTTTCTCACACCAGAGAAACTATTCAGTATTTACACATCTGTGTCCTATTTATTTCACTTAAGAGTACTACCTCAAGGGCTGGGGTTTTAGCTCAGTGGTTCTGCTGCCTGCCTCACAAACAGAAGAACCTGAGTTCAATCCCTGGTACCAAAAAAAAAAAAAAAAGTATCACCTCAATGTGCATCCATGTAGCTATAAATGTCTCTAGTTTCTCATTCTTTATGGCTGAGTAGTACTCCATTTTATTTTTTAAAAAATCTTCTTTATCCACTCACCACTTAATGGGGCAATTGGGCTGTTTCCAAGTTTTAGCTATTACAAACTATGGCGTTATAAACATGGATTGCATATATCACTGCGGTATGATTCTTTTAATTCTTTTGGGAAAATACCCAGCAGGGGAATAGCTGGGTCACATGAGACCTCTAATCCTTGTTTTCTGAGGAATCTCCATACTGATTTCCACAGTGGTTGCACCAGTCTACACTCCCACCAACAGTGGAAAAGGGTTCCTTTCTCCCCACATCCCCGCCAGCATTTGTTATTGGTTGATTTCTTGATAGCAGCCATTCTTTCTGGGGTGAGGTGGAATCTCAGCATTGTTTTTGTTTTTTTTCATTTGCAGCTCTTGAATGATAAGCGATGTTGAACATTTTTTCATATGGTTATTTTGTTTCTACTTCTTTGTCTAAGAAATGTCTATTCATTTCAGATGCCTGTTTTTGGATTAGATCTTTAAATTCGGGAGGTGTGATTTTTTTTTTTTAAGTTCTTTATATATTCTAGATAGTAGGCTTTTGTCTGAGGAACAGCTGGTAAAATTTTTTCCCACATTGTGGGTTGTCTCTTCACTCTGTTGGTGGTTTCTCTTGCTATGCAGAAGCTTTTTAATAAGATGAGGTCCCAGTTATTGATTCTTTATGCTAGTTCATGTGTGGCTGAGGTTTTGTTCATGAAGTCTTTTCCTTCTCCCCCCACCTCTGCCTTTGGTACTAGGAATTGAACTGAGGACCTCGAGCTTGCCAGACAGGCATGGTGCTACTGAGCTACATTCCCAGCCCTCATGAAGTCTTTTCCTCTGCCAATGTCTTCAAGAGTTGTACCTAACCTCTCTTCCAGATAGTTTAGTGTTTCTGTTTTAATATTTAGATAAATATCCTTTTCAATTTTAGTTTAGTGCATCTTGTGATAGGTATGGGTCTAGTTTTAATCTTTGGCAAGTTAAAACCCAATTTTTCCAGCACCATGTATTAAAGAGGCTACCTTTTCTCCAGTGAGGATGGTTGTCTCCCTTATCAAAGATGAGGTGGCTGGGTATGTCTGGAGTTGTTTCTGCACCTTCTAATCTATTCCACTGATCCTTGAGTCTGTTTCTTTGCCAGTATCATGCTGTTTTTATCACAGTGGCTTTGTAGTATAGTTTTCTTTGTTTTTTTGTGTTTTTCTTTTGGTACCAGGGATTGAACTCAGGACCATGCGTTTGCATGGTACCATTGAGCTAAATCCCTGGCCCTGTAGTATAGTTTCAAATTGGGGATTGTGATACCCCCTGCCTTGTCTTTGTTGCCTAAAATTGCTTTTGGTATTCTAGGTCTCTTCTTATTCCAAATGAATTTTTGGATTGTTTTCTCAAGTTCTGTGAAATATGCTGTTGGACTTTCAATTGGGATTGCACTGAATCTGTATAGCAGTTTTGGAAGTATGGCCATTTTTACTATATTGGCTCTTCCTACCTAGAAGCAAGGGATATCTTTCCATTTTCTGAGTGCTGCATGCTGAGTGCTTTCCTTTTTTTCAGAGTGCTGTAGTTTTCAGTGTAGAGGTCTTTTATTTCTTTCATTAGATTGATTCCTAGGTATTTCATTTTTTTGGATGTGTTATAAAATTCTAAATAGCTCTTCCATGGCATTGGAACTGTCTGCACAAGACAGAGGTCTGGCTCATTAAGAAAAGGAAGGTTATGAGTCAAGACAAACTGCCATCACAGATTAAAGCATAGTATGACCTCAAGCAAGGTGTCCCTTGGGAAAACATTACACTTCCTTTTGACATTATGTCAAGAAGAAAAAAGTGAACTACAAGATCAGAATATTTAAGGCTAATCTATTACCTTATGAATATACCACAATTGGACAAATAAGATATTAAGCTATTTAATACAATAGTCTTAACTGCACTGGATATTAAATTTATAATATAAGCTATTATATCCTCTGGAATGGCTCAGTATGGTAAACTAGTTTTGTTTGGTTTCCATTTCTTTCTTGAAGAATATAAAAATGAAAAAGTCTCTTAAAAGCAGTTCCTATAAGCGAATTAGAGGTCAGCAGAACACAACCACAGACAAAAAGGAAGGATATAATGTGATTTTAACTTGAAATAATGTGATGTGTACTTAAGGAGCTGAGAAAGTGCTCTTGGGCAAGTTCAATGTCACTCAAGTCAATGTGACTATCAACAAAAGCCAAAACAGACTTGACCACCAACTTTAAGTGAAAATCCTTACTGATGGTTTGTTTTTTGTTTTGTTGTTGGTTTTTTTTTGGTATAGAGGATCAAACTCAGGACCTTGCACTTACGAGACTGGTGTGGCACTGCTGAGCTAAATCTTCTGCCCTAAAAATCCTAACTGAAAGAGAGTGGAGTAGTGACAGTTAGGTCCCACTCTGACCGCACTCCTCACTAGCCCTGGCCCAGGAGGACAGGTGACTACTCTGAAACATGAGTCCTCTCCAGCCCATTTCTTCCTGCTCTGGAGCATCGAGATACAGGTTTCTTTACGGTTACTGTTAAAAAGGAGTATTTGAGGGCGGGGATTTAGCTCAGTGGGTCCAGCACCTGCCTCGAAAGTGCAAGGTTCCAAGTTCGATCCCCGGTACCAAAAAAAAAAAAAGTAGTATTTGTAAAGAAAAGACTCTCTCCACCAATACTAATTAAAAAGGACAGGGTAGGGGGTAAATAATTCACAGTAGTACATTTTGCTACAAAATATGTCATTATAACTCATATAGTTGTACTTAGAAAATCATATTCTTGCCTTTTTTAAAATTCCCCAAATAAATAAATTTCCTGAATTTCACAGAGTGTACACACTAGCAAAATAAAAGGCTCTTCTGTAAGTTATTTATATGAAATTTTTAATAGAAAACAGCTTCTATCTGTTACTTCCCCGAACTCTTTCTTTTCATTAAAACTTACTTATGGGCATCTCTCATGCCAACCAACTAGTGGTTGAAATTTGAATAATGAGATAATATATCTAAGGAAGTTATGTGAGCTGATACAAGTTATAGAGCAAGTTGCAAAAGCAACATAATTTACATTAAGATATACACCTATCTCCTTATTCCTTTGCAAACTATCAGATTCAATCAGCAATTGAACAGTATCAGCTTTCTTGTGAGAAAAAGTTAGTTACATTGGCTTAAAAATAAGATCAAATGGCTAGTAAACTACATGTGCAGAGATTCATTTGGGAAAGAAATTTAGAATAATAACAGACTGCTGTTAATACAGTATTGTTCTTTTTTAACTAAAAATTAGTTCTGTAGTTCCTTGATTTTCCTGTTCTCTTCATCTACTTTATGCTTGTATTTTTTCTAGTACATAACCATCTTCCATTATGTGTCTACTCAGCAGCAAATTATCTTATTGGCTAATGCAGATTTTAAAGTCAGACATAAGGCTTTCACTCTGTATGTCCTCCATGTGAGTTATGTGGGAAACAAAACCACATAACACAGTCAACAAGTTTCTCCCAACAACAGCCCTGGAATGTTAAAAGTTTGGCCTTTCCAGACAAAACCATCCACTGATTACTTCACAGAAAGGGTCAAAATGCAAACTCCTGAGATTTTAGTAATTCCTACAACAAACAATAATTTGCAAGTTCGGACCTCACTAAAAATAGCACATAGTATTATTTCCATTATGCAAATATTCTTATTTTAATCTTTTTTTTTCCAGGACTGGGGATCAAACTCAGGACCTTGTTCTTGAGAGGACGGCATGGCACCACTGAGCTAAATCCCAGGCCCTAATCATTATGCAAATATTCTTAAATAAAATATTTGTGTAACAGGACAGAACAGGGAGGAAGGAAGGGAGTAAGACATAGATAGATGGAAGGAGGAAAGGAAAGGAAGAGATAAAGAAAAGGACTTTGCATTCTGAGTGGATCCCTAGGACTGCAGTATAATACAAACTGGTTAAGAATCTTTTACATAGAAAAGAAGAATTAGGGTCCAGTAAGCTACATTCACCACTGGTCTCCATTGGAAACTAATGGACCAATTAGAATAAAATATTTCTCAAAGATAGCTACTATCCTTCCTAAATCTAAAAGAGGTTATTCAGCTTTTATTATAATTTAGTCATTCAGCATATAAGGAATGAAGAATAACCCTAAAATACATGATGGTAGTATTTGTGACACACTCAGTGACACTCATGTGTAAAACAGGGTTTTGTTTTCCTCCAGATTCCATTCTGAATGTAGTGATATCATAGATTTGCTCAAACTCTAAGCACAAAGAGAATCTCTGTGACAGTAAGATGAGAGACATTTTCTGATGATTATAAATATAGCTAACTTCACTAAAAGACAATCATGAATTACATTAAAATTAGACTATTAATCCTGGGTCAAAAAATACATAAACCCCTTAATTTTAATGCAAATACAATTCTCCATTGTAAAAAATTTTTTGCGGATTTATTATCTAGCCTAGTTTCTCAAAGGAAGAATCTCAAACACTTTTACAAAGGATATAAAGAACCTGAAGACACACAACACAAGACTCCACTAGAAAACACCAGTTGCCGGGTTATTCCTCCCATGCTTTCTTCTCCTCACCAACATTTTCTTTCCCTGAATCCCAGTCGCTACTACTTCCAAACTCCTTTTCCTGTCTCCTTTTGCTCTTTTCCTCCTCCAGACTATTAAGAATTACAAAATAGTTATTCAGCAAATAATAACTAAGTACCTATGATAGCTGCATCAAAATAAATATGTCACGCATGATTTATTATCATGCTCCCAAACACTTTGCCACTTCTCTTCTCTGAGCTCTCTCGGACCATGATCTCTGAGTAGCAATAAAGAAGAAAACTCAAAGAATATGTTAAAATTGTCTGTACGATGGTTTAACAAACATGTTGAAGTTAAAATAATATACAATGCATATACTTTATCCTCTCTCCTTTCTTTCTTCAGCATTTAAACTAATTGAACAATCTGTGACCTCAAAAACATAAAAGGAAAAAAACACCTTTCTCTAGAATCACTTTACCTCCAATGAGAGGTGCATCTGAAACCTGAAACTTTTTTTTTAATTCCTTACTTTTTCTTCTCTTCTCTATTTGTAACAACCATCCTTCTTCCAAGGCAGTTGAACCTAAGCTCCAAACAATCAACACATTATTGAATCCCTATCTTGCTTGACATCTCAACCATTATGGTCACCTTTCTTTCTTTCTTTCTATACTGTGAAAGTTTGAATGTGTTCCCCAAATTTCCTGGATTGGAAACTTAAAACCCAATGCAACAGTGTTGAGAGGTAGGAACTTTCAGAGGAGATTAGGTCATCAGAGTTCTGTCCTTATGAAAAAATTATTGTCATTATCATGGGAGTTGGTTAGTTAGCATGGGAGCATTCTCCTGATAAAAGGTGGGGACCCTTCCCTAGTCCCACTATATCTTTCTTGTGAGCATGTGTATATGTGTGCACACATTGTTCCACCATGGGGTGAAGCAGTCCTTGTCAGATGTAGTTCCCTCAACCTTAAACACTCAGCCTCTAGAACTATAAGGAATAGATCTGTATAAATTACCCAGTCTTAGGTACTCTGTTAAGGCAGCATAAACAGACTAAGACACAGGGTCTCCTCTCTAAACTTTTAGGAGACTTAACTATAGTCCTCCCAGCTTTCTTTGTAATCCCCCTTACCTTCTCAGCCCATTCCCAGAATACTGGAGTGTCTCAGGACAATATTCTAGGCTCTTTTAATTCCTTACATAATTACATGCAGTCCCACATGTTTTAAATTCCCACCTACATGCCAATAACTTCCAAATCCGTATCTCCTTCCTGGACTCTCAGAACATGTCTCAAAGCTCACCTAATACAAATGTCTACTCCACATCTCTATTTCAGGTCTTGCAGAAAATACTAACTCAATGTGCTCAAAACTGGATGCATTTATTGGAATGCCACTTTCAACATTCCTTATTTCGGTAAGGATATTGCAAAGCACTATGCTGTTCAAGGCAAAAATAGGAAATCATCCTTACTCTTCTTACCCTACCCTCTATCCTCCACCTACCTAGTAAACAGCATTGCCCTAAAGTCCCTCCATGATTCAACAGGTGTTTAATCTCTGATATTTCCTTGTATCTCCACAATCACTATCTTACAGAGCCCATTAGACATTTTTTGTAATGAAGAAATGAGCTCAAGAAATGTTTTTACAATGCAAATCTGGCAGTGTCATTCTGAAGATAACTTCTTTAGCTTCTTTCTGCTAAAATCCTACCTCAGCTCCTTCTTACTTTACCTGCCCTCCATCTTCTCATTCAGCATTCTTTTGTCCCCTTGTTCTCTGGATGCGGGTATACTACTCTCCTTGGGGTCATTGTCCATGATAGGTGACTCATCTCACATATACCTTCTTACTAGCTGCTCCCTCCATGAATTCTTTCCTTTCCTTGTACTATTTGTTTAACTACACTTTGCTTTGTGGCTAACCTTTGTTGTTGTTTGGATCTGGGAAGCAAAACTAAGGCCTTCAAGGGCCGGGGATTTAGCTCAGTGATTCTGCTGCCTGCCTCGAAAGTACAAGGTCCCGAGTCAATCCCCGGTACCAAAAAAAAAAAACCAAAACTAAAGCCTTCTGCATGCTATGGAAATGCTCGAACACTGAGCCACATACCCAGCCCCAGGTCTTAGCTTTAAAGTCTTCTCAAGGATGCCTCCCTTGATATGAGCTCAATAAATCACTTTTATAGTTATAGCCTAAAGTATTATATGATTGGTACATATTGTAAATATATTTAACATACGATCATAGACTATAAATAAGTACCATAATATTTTCAAATGAAGACTAAATGTAACTAAAACAAATTGGTTATTTACTTTATCTTCTCAATGCCAACAGATCATTTACATGATTATTTCTAAATTTCTGTATTCCTGGATTTTTCACTTATAAACAACCTCAGAACAGAGATGAGAAAGTTTCTAAGCTTCTCCTGCATAGTTCTCTATTATTCTAGCTGTAGCCATGGTGTAGAAATAAAAGAGATTCCCATCTTTGTGATACAACTTTGGCAAGGCATGAATTTTAGAATCCTCTTAGTTCTCCTCCTCAGTAAGATAATAAATCACCACTCTCTTAGGGACAAGTATGATAGATAGAGGCCCCTCATCTGGCCCCCAACACCACCATGTCCTTAATGGGGAACTCTGAGGCACAAGCCAAACCCATGGAGCTGTAAATGTACACAGACAGCACTGTGTAGATTGGCTCCATTTTTGTATCAGTTGTACCATGTAGTCCTCAGGTCACCCCAGAGATCCAAAGACAATCTAGCATCTTCCTTAGGGAAATAGAATCAATTTTGTCATATATTGAGCAAAATTTCTTAGGCTTTGATGGAAAATGCTTCCTTAAGGGTAATTTTTTACACTATATCAAATAAGTTGTTTGTTGATGTTGCCCTCCCATAAGCAGTTTTGGGTTAATTTCTCCATAGGATTGTGCTTTGTTTTGTTTTGCTTTGTTTTGTTTTTTTGTTTTGATTTGTTTCCTCTCTTCATGAACTTTCTCTTTTGACCACTATTTGTTGCCGCTATTGTTTTGGCTGGCTTTTTTTTTAAATCACATACAAGAGTATGGTATTGTTAATAATTTATTGGAAAGATGCATTTATTTAATGAAATTACTAGATTCATCTTATTAGTCATTTGATAAATTTCTCCTAAGTAACAAAATGTGTGTTAGCCACTGTGCTAAATATTAACAGGACATTAAATGAAGCAGGTATCAACCTTATACTCTTCGCTTGTGAAGCTGTCCATAGAGTGGGGGAACACAGGAAATAAGTAAACACAATGACATCAAATTCTCCAAGTTTTGTAAACATATTAAGGAAACAAACATGATGAAACGCTATAGATAAGGGATAGGGGTCTATTTACATAAGGCAGCAAAGAAGACCTTCTTAAACTTAACAACCTAGCAGAGGCCTAAAGGACAAGTCAGCAAGGGTAAGTGGTTGTGGGGAAGGAGCAGTTTTACACACTGGGCATAACATATGCTAAGGCTCTGATTTGGGCACGGCTTTTGGCATGCTCCCTAAACTGAATGGGTAGTGACTTCAATTTCATTACCAAGGCTTAAGGGTTCAAGTTGAAGTTGCAAAGGTAAAGAGAAAACATTCCACAGTGTCTTAGTGGTCATGGCAAAGAACTGGGATTTAATTCCAAGTATAATAAGAAGCTACTAGGACCTGAAATGGGATAGCTTGGTGTGGTTATAATATCAAGCAGTTTATATTTTAACGGGGTCATGCAGGCTGCTACATGAGAAGCAGATTTGTGGGTGTAGAGTGGGAGGGTAAACCAAAGTGACCAAGGGGGAAATTATTGCTAGAGTCCAGAAGAAAAATGATAGTGGACTAGGAAGGTGGCAGTGGAGAAAGCATGGAGAGGAAAGCTTCAGGATGTAATATGGAAATGAAAACATTGGGATTTGCTAATAGATTTAAACACAATTATGCATATTTACAAGAACATCTGACTACTATTAATCTGTACAAACAGTCATGACTTAACTTCACATTGTGATTATAATGGGTATAATCAGTTGGATGGATGATACTAATTTAAAGTAAAGAATAATTTAGAGAAAATATTGAAAATACATCCATAATGAAGGTTCTTTTGAAGAAATGTTAAACACCTTTTCAGCTGGATAAACCTTTTACAGCCATTAGCAACATATTAACAGATTTAGTCTATGTCTGATAAAAACAAGTTCAGTGCAGTAAAAATACTATTTTTGCCGTGACTAATGCACCCTTTACTAATTTTTGGAAGAAATTCTGTGGACTGTGGTAGCAATAGTTTCATTGCCCAGCATGCTTCCCTATTCTTCCTCTCATAAAAACACTCTTGCTCTTTGGGTGTGCTTGTCTGCCACAGTTCGGGCTATGTATATGGCCTGTGCCTGATCTTCTAGCCTCAAAAACAACTGTAGAGGGATGGATGGGCATGTACCCAAATCAGGCCTTTCCTGGATGTTTTTAAATTGCACATGGTAAATGATTCTCTATTCCCAATGTAGAACTGGGACAGTCAGTACCAAAAACATCTCAGCATCAGATAATACAAAAGAGTAGAGCAAAACAGAGGCTCTTAAACTAGTTCAAACTAGTCTGAGTTGAGTTTATCTCACTCTAACTGGTCACCCTGATTTACATGAAATAAGATAAATTTAATACAGAGTACCTGAAAGATATCAGGAGTAAAGTTTGAAAGGTCAAAGTTGAACATTACAAAAGTTAAAACATGAGAGATTTTAGTTTCTTTTGCTGTTTTGTTTTTAGAAAAGAATTCTATATATTTAGTTTTAAATAGTTCTAACATGTCCATGGTTAAAACTTCAAACTAAAAGTAAATATGTGTATTTGTGCCTGCATGTTTGTATGTGTATTTAAAACTAGATCTCTCTCTCTCTCTCTCTCTCTCTCTCTCTCTCTCTCTCTCTCTCTCAATAGATACAGATTTCTCACATATCTGGAAGAATACTTAAGAAACTGTCAGTGGTACTTGGAAAATAAAGGAATAGGAGTGGGAGAGGGAACTATAGAATTAGCTAGAAATATAACCAAGGAACAGAGAAGGCAGATCTGAAATAGCACATTTGAAAGCAGTGGTACAAAAGTATATATAACTGGGCCGGGGATTTAGCTCAGTGGTTCCGGCGCCTGCCTTGCAAGCTCAAGGTCCCGAGTTCGATCCCCAGTACCAAAAAAAAAAAAAAAGTATATATAACTAATTCATTCAAATCCTTCGATAAAATGATTACATCAGGTTGCTGCTGAAGAAAGCTGAGTATCTAGGGTGAATAGTGTATGTGGCCACTATGCACTGTTTTCTTAAAAACACTGATGAGTAAGAAACATTGGGAGAAAATATGAAAGGCTAAGAACAATCTGCTTACTGTAATAAGAGAGGGGAAATAATATAAAATTATATGCTATAATAAATTTCTTATGAGTCTAATCTCTGCTGGACTTCAAAACTAAAATTTTAACTTCTTTATTTATGGCAATTTCATTTCAATTAATGAAGTTCAGTGAAGAATAGTTTGTTTGGAAGAACAGGTAAAGACAGATGCACGAAAGAAGAATCAAGATGCATCACATAAGGTACAAATTCCATATGATGAATGTTATCATTATGTATATCTAAAATATACCAATAAAATTGATTAAAGAAAAAAAAGATGCACGCATAATTCCCTAGACTAATGGATTATGGAAACATAGCAAGGAGGAGAGAAACATAGTTGAAGACAACTCTTTAAGGAGAAGAAATGACACAAGGAACTGCAGTTGTCTTAGGAATCCTCAGTGTTGACAGTGCTATCTCTCCTCCCCTTCCGGCCCTTTCATTTGGACATTTCATCTTCTACATATTCCACATGGGCAAACTTACCCAACCCTTGGCTTTCTTCAGCTACCAAGAATGCCAAAAAACCCCAAAAAACAAATGTATATCTCCAGCCCTCATTTTGAACCCCATGACAGTTTCAATTTCTAACCTAGGAGTCTCTCTACAGATGACTTACAGACAACTAACTTAGATAGATATTAAATACAGTCACAGAGGGACTGGGCCCTCAAGGAAGTCAGCATAAAAAATAGGAACCTCAGAATCATGGCTGGAGTCAAATCTGAAGAGAGCCAGGCTTCAGGATAGAGACAAAATAGCCAGGCCTGCAAGAAAAACAGCAATTTGAGATTATACTGTAATCAGCACCACTAGGTCCAACTGGGCTAAAACAGGCATAAGACACATAGGTGGGTGACCAGAACACCCGGACCCATATTCCCCTCCCTTCCCAAAAATGCCGTTGTTCTTTCCATATACCCTTGCAACCTGCATGACTCTTCCCTATTTGATCAATATTAGCTAAGCTGCTATATTTGTAATGCTATAGGTTGACTGTAGTTTGATCCATGTAGTTCCCACATTGTAATTCAGCTATATAATTACTTCTGACAAAGAGCCTCTGTGGCCACACATGGGCTCCTACGCCCAGGAAATCCACTTATTTCTAATAGAACTCTCCTAACTTCCTCCTTTGGTTCACAACTTCATTCTTTCATGTTGTGAGACCATGACTAGGCACATTTAACATTCAACATGTCAGGAGTTTATTTTTCCTACATCAATCCAAGCCGCTAAATCTAATATATCCACAAGTAACTCTTTATACTCCATTCTTCAAACCTCTACTGCTTTCTGATTCCCAGTTAAATGATGACCATACACCAATTTCATATCTAAACTAGAAATCCCTGAATTTCTTCCAAATCTCATCATTCAAGATTCAACTCCAAAGATAGCTCATCTGAGACATTTATCAACCTTCTTAGACTTATTAACCTTCTCGGTTCATTAACAATGTAACGCTATGTAAATGTCTTTATTGTAGCAGGTCTTTATTGTTACAGGGTTTCCTTTTTGTTGCATTATTAGAAGTTAAACTAGGATTTGGTAGCGGGCAAGATTATTGACTAAATTTTTCAAATCACATAAATGAGTATTGCATCTCTCCTATGAATAAGTTCTCAATTAATTATTCAGTAAATTTATTTATTTATTTATTTATTTATTTATTTTATACCAGTTGATTCCATTTCACAGAGATAGTCCAGTTCATATTGAAATGAAGTTCTAAAATGACATTTTAAATACACAGTATTAACTTCACATATATTTATAGTCTCACTGTAAAATGAAAATGGACAACAGAAGTGACTATCAGGTGGATGATTTTAGCTCTACAGCTGCTATTATTTATACTTAACAAATTATGAACCATGCGAGTAACGTCACATAGAATAAATTCATGTGATTGCCACGTGCATGTGAGAAAAGAAGAGGAGAATGGTACACATCTGTGTTATTAAAACAGTGTCTAGGTTTAAAACATGTACTTTCATACTTCACAGGATCATTGGGTATCAATCTGCTACTTCTGTATTTTGTCTACATAGGCTAGATTTTCTGTATTTTTTTTCTTCTCATATTAGAGGATAATTAATTTATGCCCTTTAGCTCTGGGAACATGACCATAACTTTGTCATAACTTATCATTTTATTGCTAATTTATAGAAAAATTTTGTTTGCTCTACTCTCCTATCAAGTTCCCACACAAGGCTCTGTTCAACAACCATGGCTAAAGCAAAAACTTAAAACAAAAATAATTTCAATAAGTATATATAGACCACAGATGTCCCAAATAGCTTGCTGTGAGATGGGATACAGAAATGGGAGCGTATCAAACAACACCCATTATCTAGTAAGCAAATTATAAATCTTAGCATACAGCTTTCTAAACTTTCTCCACTTAACATTTGTACCAAGTGTAAAACAAATTGGTAAATAAATCCTCCATCCATAGAGCAAAGTTTTCCACCAGTTCTCCCACAGTAGAACTGATTTTTTTAAGGTTTGTTTAATGTTTTTTTCTACAAAAATAAAATGTAAGAAAGCTAACACTGTAGAAAACCAATTATATGTATGACTTTTTTCTTTTTTTCACTTTGCCTTCTTATGTGCTGTTCTGGAAGTTACCATCAGACAAAGTCCATCAGTATTCATGAAAAGTGGGAAAACAAGAAACAGACCATTGCGATCCTTAGAGCTGAGTTACTCAAACAAAGGAAGCTGCAGAAGGAATACCCACATACTTGGGTTAGTATTTTAAGCAACTCTAGGAAACAAATTCACACCCAGTGACTTTCTGAGTATTTTACAATGCCTGAAATATAAAATTAATCCCAAATAGTTGAATTCTAGTTCTAAAATAAAATGAGCAAAACTCACAAAACCAATATAATCATGGCCAAATAATGATGAGAAAAGTTTCGGAATACATGAACTAAATTTTAAGCCCTAACATTCTCACGCACCCCCTCTACCCTTCCACCTCCAGTACTGAGGATTGAACCCAGGGTTAAACACCTAACTATTTTTTGTTTTTATTTTGAGAGTGTCTCACTAAGTTGCTCAGACTGTATGGAATTTGCAGTCCTCTGGACTCAGCCTCCCAGAGTCACCCTAAAATTCTTAAAAATAGGATAAGATACTATGTTAAAGGAGAAGATAGAAACTAAATGATAGGCTGTTTCAAGGGTTCACACATTAGTTACTGCATTTCCTAGACACGAGGCCAATGCCCAGAAAGCACTGCCCACAGCAATAGAGGTCTGCTACATCAGGGACCAGGATCTCAATAAATGAAGAAAATCAACTGAGCACTGTAATCCTTGAAGACAAGATGATAAACCATCCTATTCTATGAAGTGTAATATTTAACTAATTCTTCCAACACTACAATAAAGAATATAAAACATAGGGCTGGGGATTTGGCTCAGTGGTTTCGCCAAGTTCGATCCCCAGTACCAAAAAAAAAAAAAAAGAATATAAAACACAGGTTAGCATAATGTCTTCCTACTGTGTCTTAATAAGAAGTAAAATCAATTGCAGAAATGCAAAAAGCTATGATGAGATTCTGGGTCTTGCTGCTGTGAGCAAGTAGATCATTCAGTACTTGTCACTCCATAGAGAGTGTCACATACACAGCTTTAACAAGTCATAGAGGATAGTTACAGTGGTAATCATTTTATGAACTGTGCTACTGGCCCCAGTGCCTCACCTAGATGTCCAAATCATGTGGAACATCCTCCACATTTAAGTCAGATAAAGAAGAGAGGATTACAGTGTGAAATCAGAGGGGATGAAGAACTGCCTTCCCCTTTTAAGTGCAGCATCAATTAAACCCAGGGGAGGGGGGTACAGTTTACTAGTTAATTAGTCCAGGGATGTGGTTCTTTCATGTGTAATTCAGAACAGGAACACCTGGTGTGCGGCTCTTCAAAGCACAAGGGGGGGCAGGGAAGCCAAACAATGCAAGAGAGGTCACAACAGAAAGGAACAGCACAAGAACAAAAACTGTTTCCATGAGACCTTCACCCTGCTGTAAATAAAATGAGATTCCCAAGGGTCCACTCCCCCACTGGTCCAGGGAGAACAAACAGCTCCTGGCCCTCTTGGGAGTTCTAAAAAGACATGGTGTTAACTAATTGTTTTATAACCCAATTAAAAACAAAACAGAGCCAGGGAAATGCAAATAGGGATATAATGATTATAATCACATTTTGATATATAGCACACGCCAAAAATATTGACATGCTCTCTCTCTGCTATGTGACCATGGCTGCCCAGGTAACATTCCACAAAATTAGGAAGGGAGGGGTCTACCTTAGGAAAAATTACCTTGTTCTACTGAATCAGAAATTGAGCAGTTTGTTAATGGAACACCTCTCCTTGTGAATTCTAAAATGGTGAGGTGACTTTTTAAAATTTGTAATTGTTACTTCTAAACATTCTAGTTGTAGACAGGTTGATAAATGCAAGTGAAGAAAATGTTTAAATTGAGCTAAACCATATATGATTTAAGCTGTGGTATCCATTTCAGAAGGAATAAAAGGGTTCAATACATTTTAAAATCCATTGCCACAAGAACATCTCTAACAGAGAATTCTGTGTCTGAAGACAATGAAAAAAATCTACCATAAAGAGTTTTAAAGATCACAGGTTCAGAAGAAAATGGCTTAACAATTTTTAGCATAGATTATATATGTTTCTGCTCCAGGGAAAACTTACACACACACACACACACACACACACACACACACACAAAGCCAAAAACAACAGTAAAACAAAAAACACAGGCTTCTGATCCATTAAAACAAAGGCATTTAGGAGAGAGATGTAAAAAATAGAGAGATGCAAACCAAAAGTGAACAAATCATGAAAATGTTCTTAGCATATCTGTCTATTAAGAATGAACAATGAACCAGAGATAGGAGAGGTTAAATAAAAACATAGAATTATCTGATGGTTCAAGGAAAGGTAAAAAAAAGCGAAAAATTTACGTGGGACTTATATGTATATGAAGATTCATTTTAAATCACTGAGTACAAGGAGAATAATATTCTTTCAATGAGTCAAAATGACTAGCTTCACAATCTAGCTATTTTAGTAATAATCCAAAAAAGGACTTCTCTATTTTAAACCTTGTTTGTGTGTTTGTTTTCTTCTTTATTATGGAATATTGCTTTCCTGGCCGAAGTAGCCTTGAACTCCCGGGTTCAAAAGATCCTCTGCTTTGCCTCCAAAGTAGCTGGACCTACAGGTATGTGTTACTATGCCCAGGTCTATCTATCTATCTATATATATATTTTTTTAATTTGCTCATTTATTTATAAAAGCTAAAGTCTGTCCCAAAGTGATAGAATGAAAATCAGTTTGGACTGAAAAGAATCAAAAGTAGCCTTGTTGTGAATGAGGCTGGAAGGCCAGACACAGGAAAGACCAAATGCAACGAAAAAGGAAAGAAAGAAAAAAAGAAAACACTTACCCCAAGGTCAAACAGCAGCTGCAGAATGCCTTAAAAACTCCCTCATTTTTACCAGTATCACCCCACACCCACTTTGCTATGTTCTTTTCTAATGGGAATTTCTAATTGCTGCTAAACTGCCTGGCTTTCTGTCACTACAATGCAATACCTGAGATAATCAACGTGAAAAGAGGAAATGTTCGTTTTGGCTCCCACTGTTGGAGGATTTAGTCTATGATTGACTGGCCTCCATGCTTTATGCCTGTGGGAAGGCAGTACATCATGGTAGAGTACACAGCAGAGCATGCCCACTTACATCACCATCAGGGAGCAAAGAGGGAAAGAGGAAGAGGCCAAGGTGCCACAGTGCCCTTCAAGGGGACACCCACAATTGCTCAAGTACCCAGATGAGGCCCCATATCTTAAAGATTCCACTGCCTCTCAATGGTCCCACACCAATCTCTGCCTGAAAACCTTCTCAGAATCTTGCAGCCAAAAGACAGCCTCACAAAACTTGCTCTCTCCTAAATCTTGTCATGGAAAAACATGCTTCCTCAGAAATCTCTCCCTCACTACAAGTCAATAGATTTGATATTGTCAGACTATATCCTTATTCTCTCAAATGTATGATGCAAAATAATTGGTGTTCTGTGAAAATAAGTTGTATTTCTTGCTTTTCTAAAGTCCTACTACCTTACATAGATAATAAATAATGCAAATAAATGTAGATATTATAATTCCAATAAGAAGAATATGAACAAAATACTGTTGGGGCAGAGAAATGACTATCAGGATGGGATGTGGAAAAGTATAAAAGAAAGTGGAATATGGATTAGACCTTCAAAGAGATTTCAGACTTCCTAGAACCAAGTTATTCAAGTGGAGGGTGACTAGGAGCCAAGAGGGAAAACTAGCAGAGGTGCAAGGAATTGCAACACAAAGCGTACACTGGAAAGTATTAGGAAGTCAACCTGAAATCTGAGACTAAAATGAATGTATATTATTTGATAGATGATGTGGAACCATTAAAAGTTTTAGAACAAGGCAGTGACTCAATTGGTGCTATCCTTTAGGACAACTTCTCCTGTAAACAGCCTCCTTGGAAGTTGACTAGGGCTTGAAGTAGAGTGGAAGGAAGGAACCTAAGAGACTACAGGGAAAGCAGCAGAAGATGATGACAGAGAAGGACACATGAAGCGAAACAGAGGAGTCAAGAGGAGAGAGGTGAGGAGTCCATGCCAGAAGTCATCAAGGACACTGGGAGATTGGGAGGAGAAAGATGAATGGTGGAGCCTAGCTTGACATTCCATCACAGTCCAATCCACAGCAGTCCAAATTCCCATTCTGTCTCTGTTCAACTTTTAATAGCTATTCTGGAGGGTGAGTAATGTTTTCTTCTACAGGAAGTGAGTATCTTACGGTAAAAGCTGGGTTCAAGTATTATTTTCAGACCTTGCTGTGTGGATCTGGCAATTATTTAACTTCACTAGCCCTAAAGGAATTCCTTAGTCCAAAGAGGATTATAACAGCACCTGCCTAACAGAGGTGATCTGTTGGCTAAACTAAACCACTGGGTACATGGCTTGGCTGAGTGCTGCTATTGTTTAGGTAGAATTCAGACTTAGTGCTGTTCAGGTGAGGTGGGAAGGACAGTCTTAATTGATTGGGGCAATTTTCTGGCTCTGTCTAAGCATAACTAACAGCAATGAGTTTTCCACATTTTCAAAAACATTCAACATCAAATTCTCATTTTAGAAAGGGCTTTTGCTGCTTCTTCAAAAGTTTTTTTTTGGGGGGGTGTTTTTCCTTTTGTGTCTTTATATTCTATTTGATACATTCAGACTGGATTGAGAGGATGTGTTATTCTAGTTCAAAAAAATCAGAATTTTAGTAAGTCTATTATGGTATATGTCCTTTTAAATCTGTTTTCACTCAAAATCTTAGCCCATACTCCAAAATATCATTTATGCTTGAGCAGGGATAATAAAGGTCTGAAAGTTAAAAAAATCTTGACCTACAAAAATACATCTTTAAAATGAAATACTATTTACATTTCAAAGTGATTTTGCAGTTTTCAAAACCCACTTTCTATTTAGTGGCTTGGGGTACACACACAAAAAATCAGCCAATATTAAATGAATACCAATATTATTGATAATTATTATTGGCCAGAGATTTAGCTTAGTGGTTCTGCCGTCTGCCTGGCAAGTGCAAGGTCCCAAGTACCAATAAAATAAAAGATAATTATTATTGACAACTGTAATCATTACTGATAGTGATAGATGGCAAGTGAGGTCCAATAAGATAAAATGGTAGACCTAATGTTGGGCTTCTGTTCTGAGAGTGTTCTGTACCTTGTTGTAAGGAGGTACAAAAGGATGGATGAACCTAGTGGGATCGATTTCAACCTCCTTCACTGAGTTGTGAAACTCTGTTCTAAGCTTTCTAATTCCACTCTAGGCCTTTGTAACATTAGCATTGACTGTCATACGTAGATTTTCACTTCAAGTTTTTACTTCATCATTATTTCTTGATCTTAACTCACAATGACTGAGAATGCAGGAGAGCATCCCCAGAAGTCATTGAAAGGTGTGTAAAGTTTAAAAACTTGGGCTTACTGGATCAGGATGCAGTTGGAGCCTGTCAACTAGGGAGGATCAAATCCAGCACCGATCACTGAGGTGCAGTGCAACTTGGATTAGAGCGGCCCACTGTTTGGCATTTGGGGATGAAAAGAAAAGAACCTGACAGTCAAAAGAGCCAGCAAGGAATGCATGCATGGTGGAATGCAGTCATCCAGATAGGGAGTTGGCAGAGCTCTAGCCTCCATAAACAAGAAGTACTATGCTACTTTGGATGTCTCAAACAGGTACAACTCTGTGCTGCATTTCATTCCCACATATAATCTTCGAGCAAAACCTTGCTGCTGCAAACAATGTTAGAGTAAGTTTCAGCATACCAACCCAGAGAATAGAGACATACCCACTTGACCATTAGCTGTTCATCCCTGTGTTCTTAGAGTTTGTTTGTTTGTTTGTTTGTTTTCCCTGTACCGGGGATCAAACTCAGGACCTTGTGCTTGTAAGGCAGGAGCAGTGTCACTGACCTAAATCCCTGTGTTCTACTGCACAAAGATGAGGGCAAAAAAGAAGCGACTGGTTTTTGACAATTGAATTTTTCTCACATTCATCTGCTAACACTTCCTTACATTATAGCTTGCATTTATTTTGCAAGGACTAGATTGATCCTACACACAGAGATGACACCACTCCCCTCCAGGCTGGCCTGTCAATCAGTGTACCATCTCTTCACATACAACATGTTCCATATTTTCTTTGCTAACATAGCCAGTAGTGTTTTGGTTTACTGGTACATTAAGTTAATGCTACTTTTTTCATAAACACTTAAACATCAAATCTAAAGAATACCAGGACAGTGGGCATGTATTACAGAAGCATTTGTGTATGGTGGCAGAGTGGAGGATGGAGGCAGGGAAACATGTTTGCAGGGCAGGTAAAAATATATACATTTTCATTTCAAACATATTAAGTCTTTAAAATACAGGTCTACAATTCTACTCTGACAAAATGACCTTCTGTTCTGAAAAGGGGAAAGAGCAGGTAATAATAGGAACATTTAAGGGACATAAAAATTTGTCACACCAATTTCAACTACTATGTACATCTACAGGATGATCTGGGAGATATTCCCCCCATTTAAAAAATTGCTGTAGGATGTTCCAGCTATTGCAACTGTATGTGTCCCAGGCAACATAATAGATTATACCTCGACTCCTTAAAGAGCACCCTGATAATATGCAAGGCTAAAATGTCAGAAGCTATTAGAAACTCTCAGATGCACAATATATCTCCATCCCTGAGTTTTCCCCTTACACTGCGAAACACCAGACAACAGGCATGCAAACTGCTCAGCTGCAACTGTTCCAAGTCGAATAATTACAACTTGTCAGAAAGAATTAATTTTCCCATTTCTCATAAAGATGTGTAAAAATTACCATGTTATTATACACTGACACTCTCTGGAGGCAGACACAAAATTTAATTTTGAATTCTTTCCGCATATTAAATTAAATCCATAAATAAGAGTTTAGGCATTCACTCGGAAGCATATGTTCATTGGGAGCGAAAGCCAACACGAGCCCGGCTGTAATGGCTGTTGTAATGTTTTAATAGCTCGCTTCTTCTAAGCACCAATAAATTTACATGATCATAACAGTCGTGGGCATACAAGAAGCCCATTACTGTCTGGGCACAGGCAGCAGCGTTAACAGGATGGAAAAATGGAAAAAGGAAAAAAACTCTTAAATAAAATTAGGCAACTGCACTTGTCAGCTGCTCCATGATTGAATTTTTAATATTGTGGTCAATTGGTCAAAACAAATAATGGGATAAAATATTTTAATGTATTTAGAATCTGTTTCTGTGGTTAGCCCGCAAAATAGTTTTTTATTTGTTAGTTTTTCAAAATGCAGACCGTTTCAATCTTGCTATTTTAAACAGTTTTATTTTTTAAGACACATATTGCCATTTTTAATCTCTTAGAGGACATTTGCTCTCCTTGTGCTCCTATTTGGTATTGGAACACTTTGTATTCGGCTCAATGGGTGATTCTTTTTAGCCAATGCACTCTTGCCTGAGGGAAACTGGTAGGAAGTGCACTCCCAGGCTAGATTCTCACAGTATCTGGGACCCAGCAGCACCTAACCTGTCTGCCCTCTGCCTGGAATGCTGCCCTTTTGAGCCCCAAATGAATACAGTACACGCACTGAAATTAGAATCCACACTGAACAGAAAACTTTAAAGCCTCAGACCATGATTAAAAATGGTGTGAATTTCATTTGTTGAGGTGTGCTTTCTGAATAAACAGCTAACTTCTTAACTTCCACGAGAAATTCAGCAGGTTGTGAAAACAAAGTACTGTATGGAGAAACCAGTACTACAGTTCACATTATTGAAGTGGTTTTCACAGACAAAAAGTCCTACACAGTAGCTGGACTTATAATGTAGATCAATGGTTAGCAGATGCATTTCTGATCGAGTCACTGATCAGAAGCTAGAGGATGGAGGTAGTGTGGGCACAAGAGGAGAGAATTAGAGAGGGAGACAGTGTTTAGAAAAAAAGATCATATTACCAAGGCATAAGGCAAATAAATAAGGCAACTATTGTTCGATAAAGGTATGATGATTGATGTATACTTAGAAAAATGATATGAATAAAGAGCATGGATATTTTTTAAAACAGTTTTTTTAAAAAATGGCAGGTGGATTTGATCATATACTCCCTTGCTGTTGAAGACTATAGGCAATCTTATAGGTTCCATAGGTAATCTTATTTCTACGATCTCTCTCAATTGAGAAATGAATGCCACTGGAAAAAAAAATTTTGTATTAGGGCTCACTTTTAAATCCTAAGCTATTTTATACATATTCAGATGAACAAAAAAATGTCAAAAATTTGAGAGTTTTCCATTTGGGATAAAAGACTAAACCTAGTAACTTGCACTACAAAGAAGATTAACAAACACTTTCTCTTTAAGATCTTAGAATCCTTCCAACAACATATGTATTTACTCCTAAATGGTCTATAATTCATTTGTGTTATTTACTAGAAAGTCAGAATAACTGATCTACTCTTCCTAACCATCCCCAACAACTCTTTTAAAGACACTGAATTTCTTCACACTAGCTGAAGTAAACTTAAGATTTTTGATTAGGATTATAGGAAAACTGAAGTAAATAAGTAGCCAATACTCCAATAGTATGTAAATATATTTCTACCAAGTTGCACATATTTAAAAATACAGTTTTTTAAAAATCCCTAATCCTCAAAAGTTTCAATATAAAGGACAAAGCACATGCATTACGTATTTCCCCGTATTTCAGAAATAGAAGAACAAATATAAAACCATTAGAACATTCTGGGGAAAAGATACACCTTCTTGCAGTTTCATTAAATGACTCTGAAAACTTTCTGCAAATCTCTCTCTTAACTGCCAAAAAAACAAGGTATATATGGAGTGCTTTTAAAATCTCCTTTTACATCTTTTTTCTCCTACACAATTTAATTCAGTTTGCTGTTAAAATGGTTTACCAGGTGAAACATATTTATATCCAAAGTGTTGCAAAGAGTTATTAAATGAAGGGAAAATCTGTCAGCAAGAAATTTTAAGAGGAAAGTGGCTGTGGAGAATGGAACTTAGGTAATGGAAGATGATGGATATATTGAAAGAAAGTTGGAAGACTTTCTTTGTTAAATATGCACAAAGGTACATGAAAAGAATACAAGTCTACTAATAATATTATCCATGGTATCAATGATTCTCACTAGGGAAAGATATTATATTAACTGACTCATTTTGCTCAACAGCCTCTTGTTTTGTAAATGGTTGGAAGAATCCTTCAGAAGCCAAACAATCCTTTGCTCAGTTCAAGAAGGAAACTCACTGTTGCAAAGGACAAATACCTTCTCAACACTACTGAATGCTAATACGCACACATGAAAAGATTTTATAAAACTCACTTGAATAAGTGTTTCTCTCTCAAATACTGTAAACTGGTCTGTTTGATTATTCATTATTTATATGACTGCATCAATATTCCATATGCCCAAAATTCTACTAACAATGTAAACAGGTGGTAACAAAAATTTGGGCTATTAGGGTCTGAAGTAGGATAAAAGGCAAGTCTGCATAGCTTTGGAGGTGAAGGTGGGGAATGTAATTACTTCAACTGTTGAATTCATCACTGGTTGCATCATATTTATATTTAAATGTAAGGGACTTTGTGAATGGAAAAGAATTATAAACTATAAAATAAGGTAAACATTTTAAAGTCTTCTGGAGGTTTCTCTATGATGAAAAATCTGGAATTAGATTATCCACTCTTTACTTTCATATTTTCTCTTTCATGTTCCTTTTGAGAACAGAATTTTGATAAAAAATACTTCTCCTTTCCCTAACTTTTTCCCACTCTAGAAAAGGAACTACTCCCATCCACAGAGGCAGGTTCTTCCAAGAAACAGAAAAACCTCAATTCACTAGTATAGGATAGAGAGAGAAGAAAGCAAGGGTTTAGGGGTGTGCAATGTGGGAGCCTCTCCTCCCTCCAATTTCCCTCTCCATTCCATCTAATGGCAGTGAGCTTAAATGAAAGACGACATTAACACTGAGCCCCCAAGGTGTGTAAGGGAGACGTAGGATTTAGTTTCAATACCATGAACTAGAGTGTCATGCCTCACATATGGTATAAAATTTAGTTTGGGGGGGGGAAATTTGGTCTTTGGTAGATCAATTCTAAACTATCTCAAAAGAAGATTTATGGCCAGCAATTGTCATAGTGGAATATAGAAATATCATCTTTTCAGTTTCCCTTTTCCTTTGTACATATTTGATGAAGATACACACTCATCTTTGACAAACCTCATTAATCTCTGATTCTCATTTCCATTTACTTTTTCTGCACACTTCCCTTACTTTTCCAACTTGACTCATTTTACTTTTTTCTTAAAACATATACTATTGGGACAAGATGGAGTCAGAGGAACTACATTTACTATCTCACCTGAAGCAACTACCAAAAAGAACACAATACATGAAAAGAAAAAGACTTTTTACAATATTAGCAGGCAGCAAAAAATATTGGTCCCTAAGATCCAGGAGATAAATGTAATAACCTTATGATGGCAAGGGCCACAGCTTACTGTCTTCAGAACTTTTCCAGACCAAGCTGAGGAAAGGGGAGCTCAGGTAGTGCTGCTGAGAAGACAATGCTGAATGCAAGAAGATAATTAGTAAGATAGAATTCACAGGAAGATAATTAGATAATAAGATAGAATTCCCAGGACCAACTTATTAGGAGAGACTTGCACAGAGATTTTGGGAGATGTTTTGGGGAATCAGATCCTGTTCCAGCATTCAGCAGAATTCTGATCACCCTATGTGTGAGGAAACTGCTGGAGGCTGGAAAAGAACCACCCAAGAGAACTAGAGGAACCAGTATTCAGGTCTGTACAGGTTGGGAATAAAGCCTATTTTCACCAATCACACATACACACACACCCCAATTCACAGAGCTATGTTAGAATGCTCAAATGTATCTTGGTTTAGTAGTAAGGAATACTTAGCCCTAGAGAAGAAAATGTTTCATTGGTTCTACCTAATAAATAACAAAAACATGACCCAAAGGGATGAACCTGTTTCAAAATAACTACACTGGGTCCCAGAAAAAGGTCAAGAATATACATATAGGAAGACAAAAATATCTAGCATCTAATGAAGTACATGTTACAAAGTACGGTATCCAACAAAAAATTACCAAGTATACAATGAGCAGGAAAAATATGACTTATTATTGAAAAAACAGCAACACTCAAATCTGACCCAGAATTAACACAGATGTTAGAATTAAAAATAGACTACCTACTAACTGTCACTGTTACTGTATTCTACATTTTCAAAAACCTAGGTGAGAGAGGAAAAATCTAAATAAAGATACTGGAAATAATGACCCATTAGGAGATATGAAAACAAATATTTTCAGGGATGAAAACTGTACTGATTAAAAGTTAAAATACACTGCATGAAAATTATTGATAGATAATAATGTGAAGAAAAATAGATTAATGAACTTGAAGATAAAAATAAACAGTATCTTAAATGAAATATATTGAGAAAAAAAGATTCAACAGGAAGAAAAATACATAAAAAGACAGAGAATTGGTGAGTTCTGTATCAATCAACCCAGGAACTTTACATTTTACTGTATGTGTAGATGGAGTAAAAAGCTAAACAGAGAAAGGAAGAAAAGAAAATAGTGAAGTAATAGCTGAAAAAGTGTTCAAATTCCATTACAAATATATAATCACAGATTAAAAAGTCCATAAAATATCACAGACATGAAAAAGAAAATTACAAAACATATCAAAATTTAATTGAACCAGCGATAAAGAGAAAAATCTTAAAAGCAGCCAGAGAAAAAAGTTGTTATTACAAAGAAACAAAAATAGAATGAGAGCAGATTTCTCATCAGACACAATACATGCATGAAGTAAGTGGAGTAAAATCTTTAAAGCTCTAAAAGAAAATTACTGAAAACCTGGAAATGAATAAGTAACAAAAACATTTTTAAAATCTTGACAGAATCTATCAACAGCAGATATATAGCTGAAGAAATTTCAAAGGACATCCTTCAAGCAGAAGACAATGAATTATACCTTATGGAAATACAGAACTATGAAATGGAAAGAGGTACATCAAATAAGGTAAGTACATCAGTGCATTTCAGTTATTGACTTATGTAAACCTACTTAATAGTTGAGTACTTAAAAAAATAGTTGAGTACTTAAACAATTGTTTAGTGTTGAGTTTGCAACATTATTAGAAGCAAAGTATGTGAGAAAAATAACACAAAGATCAGATAGGAGCAAATGGAAAATACTATTGTAATGTTTTTATAACATATAAGTAATAGTACAATATACCTTAAAACAGGTTTTTGATAAGTATATGGATCATAAATCATACAGCAATGCTATGACAACAAAGAAAACAGTTGTAGCTTGCACAAGGACTAATCAAAAATTATGTTGTACATTTAAATTAAAAGAAAATTATTGTAGTAAAAGACACATTGCCATTAATTCTCCAAAAATACTCACTTTTGCTTTGTACATACTTCATTCTTATTACATTCTGAAGCAGTTCTAGATGTCTTCTTTCATGAGGTGTGACCAAAAGTGTGGTGAATGCTGCTGCCAAGTGCCATATAACAGAAAAGCAAGCTTGCAAAAACATTATGGTGTGTCCTCATCACTTTTTTCTGCACATTTGGTACCGTGTTATTTCTGGCTCTTCCCAAGAGTCAAAAGGACCATGAAAGGTAAATGTTTTGAATCAATTCAGGTCACTGAGGCAGCCACCACAGCACAACTACCAACACTCACAAGAGAGGACTTCCAGAACTGATTTAGAAAGTGACAAAAAGGATGAGAAAACTGTGTTCAAAGAAAGGGGGAATATTTTGAAAAGAATTAATGGCAATGTGTCTTTTAGTGTAAAAATTCTAAATATTTCTATATGAACTGTATTTTTACCATAATTGGAATAGAGAATAAATAAAATGGAAGTATAAAAACAAAAATTAATTTTAAGAGGCAACGAAAAAAGGCCCAAAGAACAAATGGGAAAATGGAAGACAAATACCAAGATGGTATATTTAGACTGAAACATGGTAATAATATTAAATAGAAATGGATTAATTACCAAATGAAAAGATAATTATTGTCAGAATGAACTTACAAACAAGACCTATTTCCTGCTATGGACAAAAACTCTCATTTAAATATAAAGATATAAAAGTTTAAAGGAAATGGACAAAAATGATATTCCATGATAATATTAATTTTTTAAAAGCTGAAGTGGCTATATCAATATCAAGCAAAGCAGCTTTCAAAAGAAAGCACATAATCAGGTATGAATAAAGTTGTCTCACAGTGACAACTTTAAAAGTTGATAAAGCGCTCAATTTATCAACGGGGGCACAATAATCTTTAAACACTTATTAATGAGATACTAGAAGTACAAATTATACAAACCAAAATCTGATAGAACTGTAAGAAAAAATAGACAAACTTATAACAAGAGATTTCACTATCTTATTCTCATTAATGGACAGAATAAGTACACAGAAAGTCACAACAGATATAGAAGACTTGAAGAACCTTATTGACAATTTTACCCAACTGACACTTATTAAACATTCTACCCAAAATAGTAGAATATACATTCTTTCTAAGCCCACACAGAGTATTTATGAAGAGGGACCATATTCAGTTCATAAAACAAATTTAAATAAACTTAAAACAATTCAATCCTATATAGTCTGTTGCCTGACCACAATGGAATTAGAAATCAACAACAGCCTATGTGGAACATATCCAAATGTTTGGAAAACCACATACCATACTTTTAATAAACCAAGGATCAAAGACAAACTCAAAGGCGAAATTAGGAAGCATTTTGATCTAAATGGCAATTAAAACACAGTGTACCAAAATTTGTAAGATTCAATTAAAACCATATTTAGAGCAAATTTATAGAGATAAATGCCTATATTTTAAAAAAGAAACTCTCAAACCTGTAGCCTCAGGTATCACCTTATAAAACTTGAAAAAAACAAAAAAGTTTGAATGTAAGCAAAAAACAAAGGTCAAAGTGAATTCAATGAAACAGAAAATAAAAACTCAATACAAAAAATTAGTAAAAAATTAAAAGTGGCAAATCTCTAGCCAAATTGGTCAGGTAAAGAGGGAGGAGAAGAAAGGGATAGACAAAAGACACAACTCACCATTATGAGAAATGAGAAAAACAGCATCATTAGAATGTCTTCAGATGTCACAATAATAATACTGCGACTGAATTTACATCAATAAATTTAACAATTATAAAAATGGACATATCCATTAACAGATATAAACTACCAATACTCAAGGATAAAAAGGTAATGTAAATAGTTCTATGTCTATTTTAAAAATGAGAATGTAGTTTAAAACCTTTGTACAAAAAAAAATTGAACACTAGAATGCTTCACTGGTTGTGCCTATCACTTAAAAAAGAAAGAAACAATAAAAATAATAAAAATAATGAATAATAAAAATAAAAATAATAATAATAATAAAACAATAAAAATGTAAACTCTGCAACAAAGTTGTATAGAAAGGAATATTTCTCAACCTATTTTATAGAATCAATGTACCCTGGTATTAAACTACACAAAGATATTATAAGAAAAATACACTACTTTATTAGTCATGAACTTGGATGCAATTATTCTTAATTAAATTTTAGCAAAATGGGTAAATTTAATTCATCCCAGGAATGCACAGTTGTTCTAAAAATTGAAAATTGGTCACTGTCATTTATTATATAATCAAACCAAAAGGAAAGGATATGTCACCATCAATAGACAGAAGAAAGGGCCGGGGATTTAGCTCAGTGGTTTTGCTGCCTGTTGCGCAAGTGCAAGGGCCCAAGTTCGATCCCCGGTACCAAAAAAAAAAAAAAAAATAGAAGAAAGCATTTTCAGGGCTGGGGATTTAGCTCAGTGGCACCACACCTCCCTCACAAGCACAAGGCCGAGTAGTTCGATTCCTGGTACCGAGGGGAAAAAAAAGATCAAACATCCATCTTCATAAAAAAGTCCAACATCCATCTTCATAAAAACCTTCAATGTACAGGAACAAGAAGCAACATTTTCAAAAGGATAAAGGCATCTACAAGGAACTTACATATAACATCCTACTTAAACAGAAGGGAATGAATGTTACCTCCTAAGAACAGGAGCAATACATTGTGTCCATTTTTACAACTTCAATCCAACCTTATAGTGGTGACTATTTTGGAGTGTAATAAGGCAAGAAAAAGCAATAAAAAGGCAACTAGATATGAAAGCATTAGTTAAAACTATTTCTATTCACCATATAACTGTCAATGTTTAAAAGCTGAATTTACCATAAAACTGGCTACCAGAACTAACAAGTTTAGAGAGTTGGAGAATATAAGACTAATAGACAAAAAATTAACTGTGTTCTATATACCAACAAAAAAATTCAGAAATTAAAATACATTGCCATTTTCAGTAACACCAAAATATTTAAATGCTTAGGGATTAAGACCTATACACTAAATATTACAAGTTATTCTAAGAGTAAGTAAAGAAGACCTACATAAACAGAAAGAAATACTTTTTTCACTAATCAGAAGACTCAATATTGTTACATAGTTGATTCTATCCAAATTATTCCACAGACCACAAAAATGATTACTATTATATTCTCAAAGAAAATTCCAGAAGGTTTTCTTGTATAAATTATTAAATTCATTCTAAAATTCTCATATAAAACGGAAAAGTCTTAGAACAGCCATAACAACTTAGAGAAAAAAAAACAAAGTTTGATGTATAAACTTGATTTTATTCCAAGTCTTTTCATGAAGCTATAATAAAAAAGAAAATTCAGTATTGACATGAAGAAAGATAAATAGACCGACCAATCAAGATAGTATAGAGTTTAGAAATTTACCCACAAGTATATGAAAATTGATTTATGGGCCGAGGATTTAGCTCAGTGGTTTCACCGCCTGCTGCGCAAGCACAAGGACCCAAGTTCAATCCCCGGTAACAAAGAAAAAAAAAAAAAGAAAATTGACTTTTGACAGTGTCACAAAAAGATATTCAGTGGAGAAAGTATTGTTTCTTTTTTAATATGAAAATATAATTTATTAACAAAATAATAAGAGAATAAGAATAGTAAGAACATTGTATCATTATGTTCAAGCACAAGGTTGGAACAACTGGATATTCGTATGGAAAAATAAAACATTTCATTTGCATCTGACACTATATGCTAATACTAACTTACAAGTAATCACAAATGTAAATATAAATCCCAAAAGTGGTGACCTTGGGTTAGATAATTATTTTGTAAACACAACGACAGAAGACTAAGCCATAGAAAAAACTTGAGTTGACTTAAAAATGAAAGAACTATCTCTGAAAGGACAGATTTTGTTTGTTTGTTTGTTTAGGAAGTATCAAATATAAGCTAGGGGAAACATCTGAAAATTATATACTGATAAAGAGCTTGTATCCAAAATATATAAAACATTCTTAAGACTCAAGAATAAGAAAACAAATAACTTAATATAAAAATGGGCAAGAGTGGTCGGAGATGTAGTTCAGCACTAGACCATTTTCCTAGCATGCACCAAGGTTAGCAAAATGAATATATATGTATACATATATATATATGTATATATATAGCCATTTCACTAAAGAAGACATGGAGATGGCCAATATGAATAAGCACATGAAAATATACACAATATTATTACTTATTAGGTAAATTAAATTGAAACCACGGTGAGATATAAATACCATTTCAGTCATTAACATGACTGAAATTAAAGAACCCAACCATACTAAATAGTGACCAGAATTTGGAGACAATGGCCTACTATGTCCTGCTGGTAGAAAACAGTGGAGGTTTCTCAAAAAGTTGGGCATATGTTTACCCTATGATCCAATCATTCCACAAGAAAATGGCTGTAAAAAATGTGCTGACTAATGTTCATAATTGTTTTTTCCCAATAGATACAATTCAGATATCAACAAATGAAAAAACAATACTGTGTATATACATACAGAAGAATATTACTGAACAATGAGAAATGTATTGTTGATATATACAAATGACACGGATAAATCAAAATAATTATGTTGAAACTTGACCCCCAAAAACCTTTTTTGAAGAAATGTCTATAATTACATATGCATAAAATTTTGAAAAAATATACAAATCTAAACTCAGAGAAAACAGGAACAGGGGACAGTTTTTTGGAGGAGAGAAGTATTTCACTATTTTTACTGTCCTGACTTTTGGATTCAGACATGTACAAGTTGTGTGCTTCAAATATGTGTGATTTATTACATATCACTTCTACCCCAGTAGTTGTTATAAACATATTATCCAGTCTGTGTATTAGTTTGTTTTCCTTTAGTAAAATGTATGCATCTTGCAAGCATGTATTTTTATCTGTTAATTCTCCTATTATATTTCCAGTGCCTAGAAAAATGCCTGGCCGATAGTAGATGCTGAATAAGTGTTTGTGTGATGAGTCTAGAATAATTTTTAGTCTCTGATTCATCCAACTGTAAAACTAGTGAATTCATTCCCAAAGTATGAAAAAATTCATTTTAGTTGAACCAGAAAAATACCAAATCGGAAATGTGAAATTAAACTGTGGAAGCTTCAAATGATACTGAATAAGCAGTTGTAACAGATGATTTTAAGGGCTGAAGACAAACATTTGTCAGACTTTAAATGCCATTGATTTGAATGGAATTACTTAAAAGGAAGTTGGTAAAATGATAGGTAAAAGATCAAACAGAACCTACAAAATAATCATCATTAGGGCAGGGTAGAGGAGGAAGTTGCTATAAAGAGGATAAGGTAGGGTAGCAAGAAAAATGGAGGAAAACCTGATCTAACATTGTCTCAAGATCTAATAGAGGTAAAAAATTTGGAAAAGAACACAATGAACTACTCACATGCAGCACTGATACTAGGTTAAATAACGGCTGAATCACACTTCCTGGACAGAGTAGATGCGGGGATCTGAGATCTGGTTAGAACAGCACCCTTGCATAGAGGACGGGAAGTGTAAGATCTCAGTGAAAAAAGAAGTGTGTTTTTAAAAAGGGGTCAACAAGACAAGGACGTTGTTTAGAACAATACATGATAATTGCATAAGGGATGAAAAAAACTGAGAATTAGGAAGAATGATCACTTAAAAAGCAATGCATTGGAGGTGAAGAGACTCTGTATAAAAACGATATCCATGACTCCAAGAGAAAACAATGAAAAACATAGCAGAGGAAAAACTGTATAATTAATGTATCAGGTGTAAATGTCAAAAGAGAACAAGAGGTGAGTCCATGTTTAAAGTCATGGCAGACTGGGAAAAGAGATATACTAAATAGCAATGAGAAAATTTAGAATGAGATTTGATTATAGGAGGCTAGAAGATTTTAATTTACCAATTACTTGTCTTCATTTAATTTCCTTGTACAAAATTTTAGAGATAGCTGCAAAAGGGTACAGAAGGAATGAATATTTCACGAAAGGAGAATCCTGCATAGTCAATGAAATTTTTATAACTCATTTTAATGAGTTAATGTATTGCTTATTATTGATTTCCAAGTTATTGGTAACATGACAGGCACAGTTTCAATTATAACTGAGGAACACTCTGATATATTTGTTGAAACTTTAAATACTTGATGGTGGTGGTGAGGATGATGATGTGAGTACTATATTTTTTTTAAGAAAACCTTGATGTGATGGCAGTATCCCAAAGGCATCATATTCTTGCTTGGTGTCTGAAAGGCAACTTCTTCTTCCTGAACAACTCAAACAGCAAAATGAACACGATATACTCTCCAGCTACTGCTATGCCCTCAAGCTTGGCATGGAAATTGAAAAGACAAGTTCTCATTGAAGTTCTTTTTAATTAGGACTGCAGAGAACTGGTGTACAGACAATTTCTTCCTTGGAAGTATGTTTTTTATGGAATTTGAGGTAAGAAGTAAAAAAGTAAGCCTACTGTCTCCCAAGACCACATACAATAAAACATACATATTCTATCACAATATTGTTTGATACATATTCCCCAACACCTTATTTTTAACTGTCAATAGCTTCAAAGAAGCTAGAACATGTCTCATTGAAGTCATTAAAAATATTCAAACATTTAAAACTCTTAGTATCATTCTATCACAGAAAGGCTTCCAACTGATTTGTTTTCCAACATAGAGGCACTTTCCCTCCTATAGAAATCTTATCTTGAATCTTTGTGAATTTCTTCAGGGTTTCATTAATATACTATGTATATAAATAAAAATGTAAGTTGACATATATCTTAGGAAAAGCTAGCATTTTTTGAGAGTTCAGACTTTTAATTCATTAATTAAATTACATTATAATATCTCATGTCATTGATTAAAGAGGTCTTTTGTCTGTGCATTACCAATCCAGCCTAACTTTCATGCACATTTTATGAGCTTCTATCTAGCAAATTTTAACTACTTTGAGCAAAAGTATTTTCTCAGCTCTCCTGGAGAGATGTCTCCAGAAAGCAAGTTCTGAGTGAGTCATGCATCTTGACCAGCCTTCCTTGCATCTGGCCCGCTGATTCTATCTGTGCCCTGAACCTCCTACCTGTGAAATGCAGACACTTTTTGTTTGCACAGATCTGGCAGGTCTGAAATTTTTTTAAAAATAGCAGAATCTCACCTTTAAAGTGTCATTTTTAAAAGGCTCTCTGCGAATGGAAGTTAACATGCTTGTGTACCAAAACAAATACATTCTATTTATGTTTTTTCTGTAGTACTTTTGTTTAAGTCATTTTTAATTTGAAAAAAGTTTCTGAACATCTCAATGTACTGGAATAAATACCATAAGATGGGACAGTGTTGTATTATTTGATTAGACTTTGCTAAAAAAAAAAACAACAAACAAAAACTGAGCAAAGTGCACAGAATGAGGGTGCTTTAGTGCAGTTCAACACTGGTATAGGGGGAAAAAAAAGAACTGTAATCATATCTAATTCGTGTTAAAATAGTGTTTCCCTTTGAAATGTTTAACTAGCTCTCTTTTATTACATAAACATTCCTAATGTGGAGCATACTGTAGAGCTGGAAGATTCTGTAGAGGTGGACATGTTCTTTTCCCTGTGTGGGGGGCAGACCTGACAAGGAGTGGCTGTTGTCAGCAGAGGTCTGGACCTTTTCTAGAACCATGATGTTTGCTCCAAAGAGCAGGCCATCATTTCAATCTTTGTTGCTTCTATCAAACCTCCCATTGTGCTTTCAATTTAACAGCATCACAAGCAGACAAGGAATTTTCTCACAATTTGCCCTTCAGTTGAGAGACGAATCCCATTTAATCTTGTCTAACCTCTCATAGCATATTAGTTATTGTTGCCAGCCTGTGTGTGTCCCCTGGCAATGAGCTACTCATTCTGGGAGGAGGAGGGGGCACCCTTCAGTTCGATAAAGCAAGACCAGATTTACTGGCACACTTACAAGATACTTGTCTCAAGACTGCAACAAATTTAATTAACCTTATTACAAATATGGTTTCCTTGATGATTACATCACAATTTGGTATTACTTTGCTACAGCTGCTTCAAAGTAATACGGTCTTTCTAAAAGATACTTCTAGAAAAGCCCAGGATATTGGAATAAGTAAACTTATCTTGGCCAAAACCTATCCTATGGATGCTCTTAAGTTTCTAACATCTTCTTTCTTGGATTCTGTGACCTTCCCTCTGTTCTTACACACTTCACTGAAACAAGGGCAGGAAGGACTGTAGCATTAAATATAAAGTATGTCTAAGACATCAGGAACACATAAAAGTTCTCACATGGAAATCGATGCCAGACAAATTGCTGCCCTAAATTCTTACCGAAAAGAAGATCCTGATCTGTAAACAGTATAAGCATCTTTACCCTTTTCAAAGCAATAGTCAGGCCTATATCTGGACAAATACTTATCTTCCTAGTCCCTGAGATATTCAGTCACTCTCAATTAGTAAACTAATAACATGGAAAGGACCACTCCACTTTTTAGCCTATCAAACTTACCATCAGCACATGTCCAGAATGCGCCACATGCAATTTCATATGTTTTGTTCTTACCATGAACCTGTGAAAGTCATCTTCTGTCAAATTTCCTTTGAACCTAGGAGGGCAGTGGAACTCCACCCCCAAGAGCAACTCTCATGTTTCCATCTGATTTCAAAATGTGTAGTGTCCTATTATTCACGTGTGTGATCAGTCCATGGACACATCTGTAAAGATATGTGTAAACCCTTTTCGGGCTACCTGACTTTAGATGGTGATCAGAGACAGAAGGTATAACCACCCCTGTCTATATTCTTTAGACAGTTTTATTCTACATAAATGGCTTTGGTTCCCAGTAAGAGAACATATGAATAATGTAACAACACACTAAACAACAAAGGAAGAAGCAGGCATGATGGCGAACATCTGTAATCCCAGTACTCTAGGTGGTGAGGCGGGAATTTAGGCCCAGCCTGGGCAATTTAGTGACTCAATGAGACCCTGTTTAAAAAAAAATCATTAAAAAAAAGGGCTGGAGAGTAGTTCAATGTGAAGGCCTTGGGTTCAATTCCTCAGTGTCTCTCTCTCTCTCTCTCTCTCTCAAACAAACAAAAGACTGTGAAGTGTTAAAACACCTTCCTCACCTCTATATGGAATCTTCAGTCACTGAAAATATGGCTCATTTGCCTTTCAAAGGGGTAAAAGAGAAAGACTTGTAACAACTCAGGTGTCCAGCAATCAGACAATTATTAATCTCATATCTCATTCTATGGAGCATAATGTTTGGGAGGCCCTAAAAAAACATTTATAAAGAGTTTGTAGGGCCAGGGATTTAGCTCAGTGGTGCCGCCGTCTGCCTCACAAGTGCAAGGTCCTTTGTTCAATACCCGGTACCAGAAAAAGAAAATTTAAAAAAAAAAAAGTTTGTAACACCAGAAAAATGCTTAGATTTCATTTTGAGTAAAATAGTAGCGTACAAACAAGGTACACATCACACATAAAGATTAAAATATTTGTACAGAAAAGGACATTTGAAGTGGTGAAGATATATTTTTGCTTCTGTTCTTTCTTCTGCCCTGATATTCATAATCAATGTACTATATTCATTATCATGTAATAATGATATACTATTTTATATTGAAAACTGGCAAAAGGCTTCATTTTTACAATAAAAAAAATGTAAAATTTATCAGGGTATGGTTGTAGAAGTAAAATGTGCTTTATACAGAAATAGAATCAAAACATAGTCTTAGGTAAACATTTTGATAATCCTTTATTATTTCAATTGGCCTTCTAGTCTTGTTTGAGAACTTGAATTTGAGTACAAATTAGTGCTTCCTCCTTGAGAACAGGTACTACTTTGCTCTTAGCACTGTTTAGAGGTGTCTCCTCACAGTGAAGGTCCTTTTTAAATATTTTAAAAATAAATATAATGAACACTCCCAAAGCATATCAATTTCAGAGAACCCTTACAAACAAATTGCATATATGTGAGCCTATGTAAAAGATGAGAATTTAGCCAGATACACTCCACTGCTAGTAGAGGAAATAGAAAAATACGTTCATGATTTTCAAGACAGATGAAAAATGTTATTATTCAATTTTGTTCCTTCACATCACTCATTCGGTAAAGCATTTTAAGTATTTTGAAAATGCTCCAAACTTCTTCATTAGAAAATCTGTGGGGGGTTTTTGTTGTTGTTGACATTGTTTCTCCGATGATACTATCATAAAATGTGTTACTTGGAAAATAACACCACCACCACCCCCCTTCCAAGAAAAGTTACAGCTATGAAAAATCTTTTAGGTTCCAAGACTACCAATTCCATGCCATTCTCTGCCTAGGTAGTGGCCACCATCCTGAAAAACTTCCTCTCTTATATCCATGTCAAGTTCTTTTCATTTAAACTGTTTAAAATACTGTGAATATGATGCTAGCCTAGGTTAACAAACAGATCTTAAAAACAAAAACCACAGTGATGTGATTGACTTCAAACATGACATTTTCCTTTCTTATTTCCATGTTTTCATCTTCAGTGTTTTCTTTCCATTTTCATTGTAATGGAGTTTCACTGCAGCTTTAGAATCTATTTTAATTTTGTTTTTGTTTCATTAGCATTTCTATGGTATCTGAGCATCCTTATGCATAAAAGCATTTTAAACTTCTTAAAATGTGTAAATATTTGATTAAGTAAATAAAAATCCAAAATATTAAAATTTTTCATTGAACTAAATTATTGCTCAGAATTGCAAATAATTATTATAACATTTAAATACAGCACTAAGTTCAAAATAGGTAAAATATATTTAACTATTAAAACAAACAAATACACAGAAACAACTTTTAGAGTCACAACTTGCTTCTCACCTTTTCATATCAACAGGTGTAACTTAGTAAGCACATTTTCTTCCTTGAATTTCTAAATCTTTACCTGCTCACTAGGCAACATAAGTAGATATTTTAAATACATATGTAGATGGGATTTGGTAGGAAAGTTTGCAGATCCAGTTCCTGATAGTTACCTTTTGGGCAAATGTATCTTGTGTTTCAACAAATGATTTACAAAAGAATTCTTGTTAGACAATCTGTCCTCTTAATAGAAACTCCTACTGATCACTACCTTTATATTTTATAGATAAATTAGTTGGCTAAGTAATTCTCCTTGAGCCCCATCTGTCCTATTAAGTGAAGCACCAGTGTTTACTGAATTAAAATATACCTATAATTCAAGAACAATAGAGAGGGCAGTAATACTGCAAAGTACATGTGCTTCTCTATCTATCCAGCAGTTTGGTTTTACTCTTCTACTTGCCTTGATTTTATTCTAATTTAATAATCCTTACATCTTTCAAAATAAAATAATACTGTGTATGTTTTAGTGTTTATTAATTCAGAATACGTTATTTATTTTACTGTTGTTCCTTTAAAAGGAGAGTTTTTAAGACTCAGGTTAGAGGTAAACTAGTTATTAAAGTAAAGGCAGTTTCTACCAAGGTCAGTTTTTTCAAGAGAAAAGCTAACACATTTAAAAAACCAAACCCTTTTAAATGATTTTGCTAAATTACTTAGCATCTAGGTCATGCTAACACTCTCATAAAAGGGGGCGACGTGGTGAAAAAAGCAGCATATCATTTCATTGCTTTATACCACAATAGCTAATGCAATAAAAATATTTAATGAAACAAAAATCCTTGATCCTCCTGGCACTGACAAACCATTAGTACTACATTTTTTTAAATTTCAGAATTTCATTCTGTCCAGAGAAATACTTTATAGAATAAATCAGACTGAATTATTGTTTCTCAAGAGGTCACAGGAATAATTCACATTTACCTAGAATGAACATATTTGGAAAAGAGCATTGATTTTATACAAGTTCACCAATACCTATTTGTAACTTTTTTGGCGGGTCCAATCATATTTATCTTTATGCCATTAAAATGTAGCTTTCTGGTATGGATAATAACTTAAAGAGATTGTTTCTGAACATAACCCAAATAGTTTTGTATCTTCAAGATATCTCCTTGGAAAAAACAACAAACTTATTCTAGTAAATCCGTTGTTCCAACAATTTTTGAAACTTTCATTCATTAACTTCAACATATTCTTTGGGATATATCTCAATAAGCAAAACTCTGAAATCATAAGTGCTTTTAGAGAATCCAAAGTCATTTCAAGCCCATCCTTTTTTATTAAAGCAGCTGCATACAGTGAGTAACATATTTAAAGTTTTCAGATGTTCTTACTGAATAATGATGCACTGAAGCTGTTTTCTTATATAGCCTTAAAATTGTTTTGAAATTAAACACAAAATAATAGTTTTAAAATTACTTTGAATAGTAGTCTTCAAAAACTAAAGTAATAATTTTGAAAATGACATTTATTTGTCATAGTATGTTGTATTTTGGCATGAAATCATTCATAGGCATATCATACATACCAGAATTGGGTAGAACATTGTTTCCTTTCATTATGTAAGATACCCAGAGTTTTAAAAAATATTCATTTCATTCACTCAGTCACCCAAATATTCATCCATAAATGCATACATATAACTATTCATTCATTTATTCATCAAACATTTAATGAACTATTACAATGTAATAGTTCAGTAGACAATAGACTAAACAAATAGTTCAATAGTACAACAGTCTAAATTCAAGGCCATAAAATGAGGAAGACATGGTCCCTGCTTCTCTTTTGTGTTCTTGGATTTTCCCCATAAATATTATGAGTTCAATTCTCCATTTAAAATGGGAAAATGATTAAAATAATTTGAATCTTGAAGAAAGCATTTATTTTGCAACAAACTCTGTTCTAAGAGCAAATATTTAATAAAACTACTGACTTGGACTGTATGGATTATGTTTTCTGTTATCACAGACAGCTACAGTAACCTATCGCCTGGTTCAGAAACCCAATTAAATTCTGCCCCTTGCACTCAATATCCATCAGTTAGGCCTAGAAATAACTTAATCATCCAGTATCTCATTAACTGAAGTCTTAATCATATATTTTACTTCTAATTTTAGAAGATAAGAAGTGATAAAATAAATTCATGTTATCAATGTATTTTAAGGAACTGCTTCCAGAGAATATTCTGGGATCAGTATTATTTGACCTAACATTGTACTTGCTCAACATTCATATCCAAGTAATTGACAAGGTGAATAATTATACAGAAACATGATGATTACAGACTGCAAATACCGGGCATTCTTATGGATGTAACAATATTCAGAATAATATAATTGGACAGAAAAGAATATTCTCACCAATGTTTTCAACAAGATAATGGGAAAAATTTTTTCTAACCAGGATGTGCCCTCAGGCAAAATTTCCTATCCCTGGATATCTGATAATCAAAGTTTTAATACAAATAAAAATTACATCTAGGGCCAGGGATTTAGCTCAGTGGTTCTGTTGCCTGCCTCACAAGTGCAAGGACCTGAGTTCGATCTCTGGTACCAAAAAAAAAAAAAAAAAAAAAAAAAAATTACATCTAGAAAAGCACAAAGAAAAGATAATAATTATTATCATCTATATAAAGAGACAAAAACATCTTAGCCCTTAGCTTTATATGCCACAATATTCTCTAATATGAAGATTATGAAATGATAAAATGTTAAAAATAAATTTAACAGAAAATGGTTACATTTTAGTGATAAAAAGGACACACAAAAATTATTTGAACATAGTTGGACATGTAAATTCTTACAATATTCTGAAAGTTTTAATGGTTATAATCTGTGAAGTAGGGAAAATATAAAAGGAAAAAATAAGGGCTGGGGATTTAGCTCAGTGGTTTCACCACCTGCTGCTCAAGCGCAAGGACCTGAGTTCGATCCCCGGTACCAAAAAAACAACAACAACAAAAAGAAAAGAAAAAATTATCATCAGTTGTTATATGTCTTGAACTCTGAACATGACATAGGTGATAAGAATGCAAGTGACCAGAATAGGGGAGGTGAGGCAAGCTTTACCATCTATGGTACAGTATTTGGACTGAAACACTAACAATGTTGGACTGCTAACTGCTACAGTCAATGAAGAGAGAAGATCAACTCTCTGCTCGTAGAAAGATCACTCCATAAGCAATGTGGAAGACTGATGCAAGCAAGAGGTCTGATGATGCAAGAGGAGCTAAAGTCTACAAGATGAAAACATCCATCATTAAAATTTTGTTTACACAAAGACAGTGAGGAAAGGTTGGACACAAAAGACACATCTCAATAACGTGCTTCAGTTCCTTCCACAGCAATGTTTTCTTCTATGTATTTTATGGCTCAAACGGAACTGACCAAATATTAACAACAGTGAGAAGAGTGGCTTAATACAAAAAATTCAAATGCCAGTTATGATGTGCTATATCAAAATTATTTTTCAAGAAATGACTTCATAAACACATACACAATAAATCACACACCTCCCTCACCTATAGAACTTTAAAATTTACAAAAATTTCATCATAATCATTACTCAATGATCATATCACAACAATGTTGCTGAAATAGGTATCACTGGGATGGGGGTTTAGCTCAGTGGCATGGCGCCTACCTTGCAAGCGAAAGGTCCTGAGTTCAATCCCCTGTACCGGAGGGAAAAAAAACAGCTATCACTAGTCCCACATCACACTGGGTCTATTGAATAGAAATGATTCTATTTGTAGGGGTTGTTCCACTGTGAAGTTGTCACCTTAACTCTAGATATTTCCAATTTTACGTGTGGATTCCAAACATCTTTTTTTAGTCCTTTCTCAAAGAAAGTGGTAGATATCTAGATAATAACCAATGGGCCTCTTCTAGAGAGTTTTGAATCTAATGCTTACTAAACATATAATCTGGCCCAAAAAAGTACTTCTCAATGAACCTCAGCTGTTGAGACAGAAAAATAGAATCATATAAACTGTCTTCTACATTACCCAGGATTCTTATAGATACCACTCTGGATCAAATATTTGAAGATAACTACTGCTGTATCACATACACCATGTTTCACAGGTCAGGTATGAAGCACACAGAGGTAAACTTGAATAGACCCACAGGATTTGTTTACTAGGGCAGAAGATAAAAATATAGAGAAGGAACCAAGGCCAGAATGTTTATTACTGATTAACATTAGCAATTAAGACCAAATAAGAGTAGTGGGATGAAAAATAAATTAAGAATGGTATTACAAAACGTCAGACGTTGAGAAATTTAAGCAGTTGTGCATACCCAGTAGAATCAGCTGTTGCACGAAGGAAAAAAAGAGTGATTACTAACAACACTTTATTAAATTTGACAATCTTAAAGGGCATTTCTCATAACTTTAATTATCATCCATAAAAGTGGCAAATATTTAACAGTTGTTCCTGAGAGTCCAGGTAAAAGGGAAACTCATACTTAGCGTTTCAGAATGTTAACAGAAGCCCTATGGTATTAGACAACAAGAGCTTCTAAATATGTACATGCTCTTTGGCAACAATTTCAATTCTAAGATGTTTTTCTACTGAAGAAAAAATCAAAACTCCATACATGGTTTTGAAGAAAAATTTATGATTTTCTTAAAATTTTGTAGGAATCATTGGTGAGGAAACTTCTGATCAATGCTGAAGACACTTAATTCCTTCAGAAATACTGTTAGGAAATAGAAGGAAAAAGTTAAGTAGAGGAGACTGAGAAAAGTCTTGCACCTAGGGTTGATCACCACAATTTTTCAACAGCAATTAAGTTAATAAAAATCCTATGGAGATTTGAGAACTTTTGACATGTTGTTTCTCCAACGTGCTTGTACTGAAAGACACTCAAATAGGCTAGAACCACTTTACCAAAGAGACCAGATATTCTAAAATCTCTAGTCCACTCAAGAATATACAGAAGGTTGAGGATAATTTTGGATTAATAAAACTAGTGTATATGATTTAGGCACACTTACCTAGGTTTGTCAAAAATTATCATAATTGAATTTAAGTAATGGCTCCTTAATGAGTTGGATATAATAACTGATAATAGGTTCTGCTCACCTATCACTGCAGCTATGGCTATAGTAATCTAAATGCCATATATCTAATACTACAAAGTAGTTAAAATATTCTAAAATAATAAGGATTGACAGTAATGAAGAAAGTATCAGCCCTTTTTTTTTCAAAGTAAAAACCATCAAAATCTGCATTTCTAAACAATGTAAAATTGTAGCTGAGAATCCCATGGGGCCAAAGTCATGACAGAGTGACTATTATCTTTTATCCTCCTGGGGAAAACTCTTATGCTAACTAGATTTATGTGAAGAGTATCTCAGGTTTTAGAAAAGAATGCTTCCCCCAACTTCCCTTTTCTCTTGAGGTTATAGGTTACCTATTTTGCCCTGTGGAATCTTTAACAACAAAGCTACTTGAAGACCCATTTTCAACAGGTCTCTTTCAGCTTCAAAGGGATAAGGAGACACTGCCTGGGGGGTCATCCACTTCCAACAGAGAGGGTGACCCAGATGATGGGCACTGGTGCCCTCAGCCTCCTTCACTTCAGTAGGATTCCTCTGGCCTTTTTTTGGTTTGTTTCCAATGTAGGTAAATGAGCTCTGCAAATATTAACTGGTGTCAGGCATGCTGTGAGCCTCTTTCTAATGAGGCCCTAAGGATGTAAGCTGGAGGAGCTATTTCACTGGTCTAAAGGCAATACCTAACAGTCAGACTTTTAATTTCACTTAAGTGCAAAGCAGAGAAAGATAGCGCTGGAAAGTTTTTAAATATGAAGAAAAATAAACTCAAATCATAGCATAATCAAGTTAATGAGACAATATGGCTTTCAGAAATGATACAGGGCAAATGAGAAGGCAAAGGATTAAAAAAAAAGAAGAATCCCAAACTAGTCACACAGCATTAAGAAGGTCTGCTACTTAGGAAGTGTTCCTCTGCGGATACATCTGCATTTATCTTAATAAGGAGTAGCCCCTCTCATCCAGATTCTGGGAGGTGGCCAAATGACAGCGATCTTGGGCCATGACCTATCTGCACACACTGCCTTAGAGAAGAGAGATCAAACAAGCAATGTTTTTGTGTCAACTCATCACTCTCCTGCATCTGGCCTTTTTCTAAATCTTAATTCCCTCTATTTGTTATTTATTCTGAGCTTTAGACTACATTCTCTGCTTTGTTGATCTATGCCTGTGTTATCTGGTTTAACACCTAGAATATAAGATATTCTATCATTCTAAACAATTCCAGAATATACTTAATAGGGGTGGAAGATGGGAAGATACTGCTCAATGGGTACAAAGTTACAGATGGACAGGTTGGACTGTTCCATTGTAAAATAAATAAGGTAACAATGGTTAACAGTAATGTATTATATAGTTTATAACAGAAGACAAGATCCTTAATGTTTTCACACAGAGATGTAATAAATCCTTAAAGTGGTGGATATAACGGTTACCCTGATTTGACGTTGCATAATGTAAATTTGTATGGAAACACAGAATAAATACTGTTGTATAATTATTATGTATGAATTAATAAATGTAAACAGAAATTGAAAGAGTGAAAGCAACATGGGTATTCAAAATTTTCTGATAATGATATTGACTTCCTTCTGAAAAGTTAGTGGCAGCCAATGGAAAGATGGAAATAATTATTTTCTCTTTGTCTCTCACTCTATAATATGCACTCATCTTTTGTGTTTTTGGTTTTAAAAATATTTCTATTGGGGTGGGGATTTAGCTCAGTGGTTCCACCACCTGCCCTGCAAGCGCAAGGACCCAAGTTCGATCCCCGGCACCAAAAAAAAAAAAAAAAGACATGCTTTATGGCCTAAAAATATTTCTATCAATCTCTGTCTCTGTCTCTCTCTGTCTTTGTCTCTCTCACTCTCACAGAACGCCTTGATTCTGCAATTTGTGAAATGACAAAAATGGCAGACATAATTCAAATCATTCATCAAAGTAAGATTATTTCAATACAAGAGATATAATATAGTAGAAATTAAATTGTATAGTTTGCATAGGTTATTTGTGAGGTTTATTACAAAATTAGGCACATATATTTGGCCATGGAGCAACTAATCCTTCTTTACTTATGGGCTCAGAGGAGGCTATCCAGAGAGGAAATATTCCATAAGTTTGAACCTTTCACTCCATTTTCTTCAATGAGTCCCTTGACACAAAATAATACTGTATTCTATAACACAGAACACACGTGCTGTTATGAGAGAAGGAATACCCATCAGCAGCAATTGTAGCTGATGTTTTACTGTTCAAACATTCACACTCGTGTATGTGTATATAAACTTAAAGCTTTTTCCCTTAAATTACTGTCAAGTCTCAAAATTACAATAATATATGCTTTCCTTTTTAATTAAAAAAGCTCTAATATACATACATATTTTTATCTAATTTCTCACTCCTAGGCATATAATATTCACTTTTGAAACAAAAATGAACATTTAACTTACTTAACAAAGAGACAAATAGTAATGTTGTCTATTTAACTATTATGAAATTCTGTTGAATAGTAAATTAGATTTACCTGTCCTCATTGCTAATTATTCTGGCTGTCCCAGAATGAGAACAACTACTTAATTCATACCAAATCACTATCAGTGCTAATTAACAGGCCGCTGCTTCTTAAGGGAGCCTATAAATATTTAGGAAAAGAAAGTTAAATCCAGGGAAATAAATGGGTGAATATTAAAGTTACTTTTCATCTACATTGCCTGAATGTTTTCTAACTCAGAATATTAAATATTCCCTTTTCTGTTATAATTTAGAAGACATTGGTTGTAAAAGATAGTTAATATGTCATCCTCTTCAACTGCCTTCCCAAAAGAGAATTATTTTCTATAGCATTGTAATTTTAGTGTTAATATTGAAAAGCATTGATGGCAATTTTTCTAATTATCTTATAAGTAAGAAGATATTTTTGAAAGTCACATTTAAAAAAATCTAGAATGTAACCATACAGTAAAAGGTTTCAGAGTTATTTTAAACAGATTATCTTTTAGTACAGTAAAAAATTAAATATACATCTGAATATCTTGCAAATACACATTCCTTTCACAAGTTATGTACAGTGAATACATAAACATACTTACTTCAACTTGTTATTTCAAAGACCTGTGCATACCATGTCAACATTTGAATTACTTCTGAGGTAAAATAATATCTATTATTAAATGTTACATCACAAGTTCTCACAAGTTAACATAATCTTTTTTCATTATAGCAAATATTTGTTGAGTGTTAACATATGTAATATTTGGAAATATATGCTTAAGACACTTAAAATAGATTATTTTCACTTACAAATACCTCATAAACCATAAAATTACTATTTCATCCCATAAATTACACTCCATATCATAAAGTAGTCTAGATAATTCTGATGCACCAACCCAATGAATTCTAATATTGTTTTTAGAGATTCAATTTTCTCATTTTCATTATTTTTATTCGAATAGATCAAAATATGATAAATAAAAAATATATGACATTTCCACTGCATAGCTTTTGATTTATGAGAAATACAAAGGAACTATATTTCTTAAAGTCCTAAAATGTGGGCATATGGTTATTACCTCTACATTTAGGCTTGTAAAGCATATTTCAGGCAGACAGAAACACCTAGGAAAAGAGGCATAAGTTGTGCAGCTGGAGTCTGGGAGAGCCCAGGGTGGAAGAACAGAGGTAAAAGAGAAGGAATGGGTGGCTACAAGTGTAAGAAGCATTTAATTAGTGAAGCCTTGTGAACCCATTCTAAAGAATTCAGAGATAAACTAGAATTAAGCAAAGCCATCAAAAGATGTTGTAGAAGCAGAGATATAATCATGAGGGTGGGGTCAGGAAGATCAGACAAACATGTGGAAGACAAACTGGAGACCAAAACTAAAGGCTGGAAAATGTTCAAGGATTTTTTCTTTACAGTAACACTGGAAAATTTTACTAGGTAAGTACAGAAAGAAGGGGTGAAGAGAGGAAAGGCTGGGTTGAAAACAAACACAAGAAGAAGAATGGATAAGATCTGATGACACTGGATCCAAGGGCAGGTGATGAATTGGAAGTGACAACCAGGTTTTAGTTTGAGTGTTACTTGTAAGATTTGGAAAAAAGGTAAGAAGGATAATTTTTATTCCTTTCTTTGTGGAAGAGGGGAAGGGTAGTATGAAATAATGAACTGTTTGGGACATGTCATATTTTTGAGCTGTCTATGAGTTACCCCGCGTGATGTTCTAATTTCCAGTGGGAATACAGGCTTGCTAGAGAAGAGTGTGAGGTGGAAAAATAAATGTATGTGCCTGTAGCAGATGAGCAGTGATAAGTAAAATTTAAAAATGGGATTTGCAGGAGGTATAGGGAAAGACACGAGGAGAAGAAGAGCATTAAAACAATTGTGGGTTTCCTAATTTCTTTTTCTTGGGTACCGGGGATCAAACTCAGGCAGTGGAACCACTGAGCTAAATCCCTGGCCTAGTTTCCTAATTTCTTAAGACCTATATTAATTAATGACCAAGAAATTCCTCTTTCTCATTATTTTTCAATGTTTGAAAGAACTCAATTATATTTTTGATATTAAAACTTTTGTTCCACTTATTTTCATTCCAATTATGTTTTTAAGATAGATGCATTTAAGACATACGTTGTAATGAATGTTTTGTAGTGCACCTCTGAACAAAGTGTTATATTAGGACTTATATTAAAATTTAGGTATGCTTAGCCTTAGGGTCTCAGGAGATATGAAATGAGGTGGAGGGTTAGTGAGTGAGTTGGAGAGAAAAAAATAACTGGAAAAAATCATACTTGTGAAATGTATTTAAGCTGTAAAGTACTATTCAATTGATACCTATTATGAACATTTTTTGTATTTGCTTTATTCAGTTCTTCTCTGTGTAAAATAATAAGGACCAAAAAACCTAACTCATTATCTCACAAATGATTTCTATCTTTAGAAAAATAATAATTGTATGATTTTTTAAAAAAAGAAAATCTTAAATCAATTTGGGACATGATGTATACATAATATGTGCATTTTTGCAGAATCAAAATGCAAATTATTTAATCCAGAATTTAATCCAGAATTATTTATTTAATCCAGAATTCATCTAACTTATCTTCCATAGGAACCTCTTCCAAACACACCTATTAGCAATTTACAGAACCAATGGCCTATGGAGCCCATTGAAGGAGATAAACTTAACTCAGTACAGTACTCACAATTCAATTGATAAGACCTTTAGAAGCTGGGCTGTGATTTCTGTGGGCCCTTCTGGACTTGGGTCTGGAATTAAGATGCCAGTATTTCTCCTTCCACCCTTCCTGGACCCTCCACATGACAAACTGAGTCTGCTAGTTGAGAAGAGATGGCAAAGGAAAATGTTATCTGTCTCTTGATGCTACATGGATCTACAGAATGTACCTATTTTCTCAGTTTTACCAAAAATAACTTGTGATCCTATACAATATGTATTTGTTTCTGATGCAGAATGGAGATCATTATTTTATTTAGCAAACAGCATAGTGCTAATAGCACTTCTTCTATGTTAGGGACTATTTAAGTGCTTTACAAACATACAATTCTTTAACCCTCTTAAAAGATAATCCTCCAGTTTACAGACAGACAAGTTGAGACTAAAAGCAGTAAAAGGGCACAGCAGGACCAGGAAGTAAAACCAGGCAGTTGCTGGTTCCTCCACGTCTTCAACCACTGCCTCCTCCTCCTACAGGTCAAGAGCACAAATGCCATCTCTTAGAAGGAAAGGATAGTCAGTTTTTGAAAATATACAGTTACTTATACATAGAGCTACATATACACATGCATAATCTCTCTATCTCTTTATATATATAGTTATTTTGAAGCAATATAATGACATCAGAAAACAGATACAGTGATGCCACTAAAAGAAATACCTCTTCCAAGAGAAGCCAGTCGTGTAACATCCAGATGTTATAAAGTTATATATGCATAAATATATGCAGATACACACACACACATATATACATATAATTTTTGCGGAAAAGTGGTTAATCTTACAGAAATAATTTAGTCTGAACTTACAGAATTAAGTGGTTCCTCCTGGGTAAAATTGTAGATTGATTTAGAATTCTGTTAACCTAATCACTGGTATACTTTATTTTCTATGGTAGTAAATACCAAAGCTAGGTTTTATTGTGTTTTTCTCCTGTTAAATGTGTGCTATAGCCATTTACAAAACCATTTGGTGCTATTCTTACCCTTGAGGTTTATTTGCTTTTTAAAATATATTGCATTGTCTTACTTAAAAAATCTTCAATAAAAATAATTGCAAGGAAGTAGGGAAAAGATCGATGATCTGTAATTTATATTTCAATAGAGATACTAAAATAAGCTGCTTTTATTTTTGATTTAGAGGGTGGTATTAAAGCCTTCTTTTGACAGCTACTACCACCCCATACTAAAGAAGGAATTCCTTAGGAAAAAAAAAAATCTCACTCTCCCAAAATATCAATAAAATGAGCAAGAAAAATTAGCTTCACAGCAGGCCACTTTAATGAGACACAGAAGCAAATTGGACAAGGCAGATAATATGATGCCTTTTGGAATATAACAGAGAATAGAATTAGTAAGTATAAAAGAAGACCCATCATTGTATAAATCAAACTCCATAGGTAGGAGGAAAATTTTATATATCAATAAAAAGATGGGCAGGTGAGCACATGCTTATAGGATTCCTTCTTAAGTATGTATTTATGTAGGTGGATGCAAATGTGCCCACATGTATTACCTATGCAGAGCCTAGTGTGTTACCACTATTGTGAGTAACAGCAAATAAACATTATTCCTACAACCTGAATTTCCGTGAAGAAAAAGATGGTGTATGTGTAGTTCTTGAATACAATGGTAACATTTCCCAAGTAGACAAATCAATTACTTTTCAAAAAAGTGAAATTAGATTATGAAGTCTAGTGAGGTGATTCTTATAGTGAATCATAACAACCACATAAAAATTAAAATGTCTTTCAAGTAAATAAAAATCTTTTTAAATATGGAAGATATGCTACCAAATTTTTTGCCATATTTTCATCTGAAGAATAGAAGGTACTGAATTAAAAATGTATTATATAAAATTATATGCAACTAAGAACATCTTTTAGGAAACATCATGAGACATTTTCTAAGTCTCCAAGAAAAATAAAAACAACTCATTCTAATAATTATTGTCAGAATTCATCAATATAAGGCAGGTCATGAAAACTCTTTTGAGTTTTGTCTTTTAAAATCTGAGCTGTTTAGTAAATTCTCAGTTCCTCTGTTTTTTTTAATAAATTATACTTCAAGAGAAACAATTATACACAATAATTTTGCCTGTGAATTGGCTTCAGAGTATTTACACTGCATTATTATCTTGCCATCTGATGCATTTGGTACTGATATAAACACAGTTTTGATTTCTGTCCTCACTCATTCAGTCAACATTTATTTTTTTTTAAGGTAACTACTACACGCCTGACACTAGGCTAAAGATACAAAGTTACACAAGAAATGAGAAGTATTAAAACAGTAGTCTCTCTGGAGTTAGAACAGCCAAGACTAGGATACCAAAGGTGATGCTGCATTAACCTGGGGCAATTTTTTAATCTACAAAGACTTGCCCCATGCCACTGCCCCAGGCTTCCCAGTCTAATGCAAATCAAGGTGTTTGGAGAGCTGGCAGAATGAACTGATTAGGTGGATATTTGCCTTAACCACAAAGGCATCTCAGGAGAAAATGATAACACAAGTTCATAAACTAAGACTAAGGACAGTGAATTTTCAGAGGAGACTGGCACTTTTAAGTACTGCAGGTTACATAGCTTGAGATTGTTTACTGACCTACAATTTCTCTCAGGGGCTTGTGTCAGAGTACTGGAAAAGAGAAAGGCAAAAATATAATAAAGGGTTGTTTCACAAAATTCATGGGGAACACTAAAAGCACAAGGCAGTTCTCCTTTGCAGTCCACAAAAGAGCAGAGAGCCTTAGGACAGAGATGGGGAATTTGTGCCACATCCACAACGTGATGAGATGGTGGCAGGTGACATTTTTGCACTAGTCAAAGCAAAGGGAAGAGACACATGGCAAACATCACATGACAAACCGGACACCATGTTTGTGAGCACAAGTGAGGCCCCCTAACGGAGTAAAAGCCAAAGATTTGGTGGGAGGCACTGCTTTTCAAGATAAGGAAAACCTCATCTTACCTTCAGCCAGGCACAGCAATGGAGAAGTAGACTTAAAATGTGCTTTTAGGGCCTCTGTCACTTGCGGCTTTTCGGTTGTCATTCTCAATACACACTTCATTTCTCCATACATACACATATTTGAATTTGAGATGTAAAACTTGAAAACCAATGAAATATTCCAAACACACATACAGTACTGGAGTTTGAACCCAGGACCTTCACACTGAAATACATCCCCAGCCACTTTTTTTTGGAAACAAGGTCTTACTAAGTCACCAAGTTGGCCAGGCTGACCTTGAACTTGTCATTTTCCTGCCTCAGTCTCCCACAGGGCTGGTAATACAGGCATGTACTACTGCACTGTGCAACCAATGAAGATTTGTACTGCTTAGTTTGCATTAAAGCAAAATATCTTCATTTTTTTTAAATTTATCATTAAGTTTATTGGTACATTTTAGGTATAAAATACATTTACATTTATCGTTGGGTGCTTGTACTTGTACATGATGCATCTTGGTTCTTATTTTTTCCCCATTCCCCTGCCCTGCCTTCACCTCCTCCACCCTTCCCTATCTACAGAGACTTTGTTTTCATTGTTTCCTTTTCTAAGTTTTTTCTTTTCCCTTCTTTCCTTTCTCCTACCTTCCCACTTCCCCAACTCCTTTAGACCTTTTCTTCCTATTTCACATTACCAATTATATCATTTGAACCTTATTTACACTTTTAGTTTTTCACACCAGAGAGACTATTCGGTATTTACACATGTGTTTTTTTAATACATATCACCAAATGCATTTTGATTAAATGCAGTACAAAATACTCTCTCCAAGTGACACAGATAATGGAATTTGGCTTTCAGTTGTGAAGTTAGCTTATTAGCCAAAGTGGTGCTCTGGACACAGAGGACACAGCACCAGTGTCACTAATGAGAAACCTTCACTGAACCACTGAGCCTGCCCTTCTTCATCTGCCATGGTTTGGATTCTGAATGCCCCACAGGTATTAAAGGTTTGCTCTCCAGTGGCGCCACTTGGAGGTGGTAGAGGCATTAGCAGTGGGGCCTTGTGTGAGTGCGAGGCCCTGTGTCACTGGCCAGGTGCTTTCGAAGAAGACTGTGGGACCTCAGAATGTTCTTCTGTTGCTTTGTTTTGTTGTATTGTGTTTTATTTTGTTTTTGCTTGCTGACCATGAGATGAATAGTTTTGTTCCACCACAAGTTTTTGCCATGGCATACAGCTTTGCCACAAGCCCAAAGCTCAGGGACAACTATCATAGACTGGAAACCAACACTAAGACTTTGAAACAAAGTAAACCTTTTCTCTCTAATAATCTCAGGTATTTAGTTACAGTGACCAAAACCTGACAAACACAAACATCACAATGAATTCATGTGGTATTTGGGGGATGGCTCCTTCCTCCAAACCACTACACCCAAGGAAAGTGGCTAGGCAAACAGCCAGTCCAGTGAAGCACTATTTCCAGTTCTGCTTGGTCTAACAGGCTTCCAGAATACAGTGGACTTGGGAAAGTTTTGTTATCAAGTTAGTATGCCTTAGAAACAAGACATAACTGAAACTGGATAGTTCAATCTCCACATATTTTACTGTGACGCTTTTCCCTCTGCCCTTAAAACATATTTTTAGGCAAATCTCTAATATTGATTTTTTAATGTACTTAATCAACCAATACATAGTTTCTTAAAGCTTTGAATTTGGGATTATGATTTGCTCATCAATTATGAAGCAATGGGGAAAAATTAGTCATACTGTGGACCCTTGACCTATGAACTCAGTTCTTGAGGTCTGGTTGTAACTCAAGTTGGTTGTAAGTCAAGACTATTTTTCCCATACAGAATAATAGATGTACCAATAATGCATTCTGAAACCCCCAAACACCCCTTAACTAACCTTTCTATATAAAAAGGGGTTGTAGGGCTGGGGATTTAGCTCACTGGTTTTGCTGCCTGCTGCGCAAGCACAAGGACCCGAGTTCGATCCCTGGTACCAAAAAGAAACAAAATTAAAAAACAAACAAACAAACAAAAAGGGGGTTGTATAATGTGCACAATTTACCAGAAACACCAATAATTTTCCTAGGGTATTCACAAAAACTTATAAAATATGCCTACTTTACCAGAAACAACAATTTCATATTGTATTCACCATTCAGATTGACATCTTTGGCTTGCATGAAGGGAAGACGAAATGGAAGGTGGTTACTGTTTGGAAGGAGTCCCCTTCCATAAGAACATCAGGAATCTGGCTCTCTGGTGTCCTTTCTCTCCTTGGGAGAGTCTGTAGTCCACTAAGACCTGCTTCTGGCTCACTAACTCTCAACCTTTTCAGAACTAAAAATTGGTCCAAGGTTGTCTGTTTCTGTCTTTTCTTTAACACTTTCCTGTTGTATGACATGACATTGTCATTAAGCAAGTGAGTGAAACAATTGGCTTTTTCTCTGTCTGGTTGGGTCTTCTCTACAAATGTTTGTAGCTCTGTCCATTTTTCAGGATTTCCTTTATTTCAGAAGAAGAACTTTGCTGCACTGATTCCTGATACTCCCCACTCCTCCTCAGAAAGCTCCTCAGCTGCCATTCTCTGTTGCTCAGCCAGTAGTTGCTGAAGTTCCTCTGTAGACAATTCCTGAGTGTCCCTCCACCAGTTCCTCCATATCACCACTGTCTACCTGCAAGCCTATGGATGCTGCTATAGTGACAGTGCCATCAACCACAGGGTTAACTGAAGGCTCAGCTCCTCCTCACAGCCTTCAAAGTCTCCTGTATAATTTTAGGCCACACTTTCTTCCAGAGAGATCTCAGAGTCCTTACAGAGACATTGGCCCAGGATTTCCCAATTAACCCCACACAGGAAAGACTAGCATTCAGATTATAACTCAAGACTTTGATGGTAAGTTAAAACCTAAATTCTGGTTGGTAGCCCAAGTTGTAAATATATGAGACCAGTCAAAACTTGAGGCTCCACTGTAATAGAATCTACTTTCAAATGCCATGTCTGGTGGAGATAATGTCACACAACAGTGGCTGTTTAGCAGTAGAATATGTTGCATATAGTACTACAGAAGCATATCAAGTAAGGACCTCTGCCATACTCTCATTGAGGGGTAAAGTTTCAATTTTTATTTGAAAATATGATTGAGTCTTGAACTTAGGGTTTTTGAGATGTTCTAGAAAAAAACAGTAATCCTGGCAAAACAAAGAGAACGTTCTCAGATGTGAGACAATATGGGGGCACTATTTCAAGGACTGAGGGATAACAGCATGGCTATTGAACCTCACCTGTGTGTGTGTGTGTGTGTGTGTGTGTGTGTGTGTACACTTGCATATGTATTATAAGCGTACCTGGTAGTAGGGTGTGGGAACAAATTTGAGACCCCAAATATGCCTTGGATGTGGTACTAAATCTGGATTTAAGATGCCCTAGAGAGCCCCAACAGTGTTTCAAACAGGAAAGTAACACTGCTACATTTCCCTATAAAGTTTCAGTTTAAATGGGATGAAAATGAAGGAGGGAAAACCAGTAAGGAGCATAGGATCTGTGAACTACAGCAGAGGGTTCCCTCCTAGTAGGAAAGAGGAAAATTGGAAAAGTAGAGAAACTCAGGACATTACTGTCCCAACTGTGGAGACATTATAAGATTTTAATTATCAGAAATTTCAATTCAATTAAGTTTTAAAAAGATGCAGATAGGTCCAATAAAATAGAGTTAATTATGTTAGAAAAGTATATCTTTCTCAAGAGAACAAGAAATAACATCAATTCCTGGGAAACAAGGATCCTAAATCTTTATTAGTATATCCTTTATAGCTCTTTACGATAAGCACCCTATGAATCTTTTAATAAAAATTAGATGCTTTCATTTGAAGACTCACTTTCTATTTTTGTGTTTTCTACCAGAAATTTTCCAAGCTAAACAACGTTTATAGAGATGAAAGGGAGAATGAAACAAGAGAGAAGAGAATGAGAGATTGCAAAGTAGAAGCCCAAAAGGCTAGTTTGTGGCATTCATGGTGAAACCCAAATGCTGCTCTCCTCTGATTTCACCTCATCTAACTCATCCCATCATCCCACCCTCTCACATATGTGTACACTTGAGTTTTGAGCCATAAATCTTGCAAAGTCTGTCAACTGATAGCATAAAAACATGAAAGGAGTGTCTGCAAGCAAGATGGTCTGAAGCCATTGCTCATGACCCTGAACAAATCAGGGCTGGTTCTCTTTGCAGTTTAGAGTCTTCCCTTTAATCACTTAACTGGATAGATTGATGTGACACTTATGAAATAAAATAAGAGGTCTCTATTTTCCAGCTATCTACTGGTCTCATTTACTCTTTCCCTAACAATTAAGTTGGGCTTGTCATAGTTGGAGACCTAATCAATGTATAAACGAGGAGCATTTGATAATGTAGCCTTTTCTGTTTGTATTAGTTATTCACAAAGAGTACAACCTTTTCCAGCTTTCTACCTGGCAATCATTGAGGAGTATTCAAACGACAGCATGGTAAAGTTAAGGGCTGAGGCAGTGTTATCAATCTTGGCTGTACAGAAAGAAAACATCACCTTTGGAGTTCTTTTTGTTGGTAAAGAGGGACACTGAAATATTTTAATACAGATGCTTGAGCCCTAAATCAAAGCCCAAAGAATCAGAATTTCTGGGTGTTTGGCCCAACCATGTTTAAAAACATTCCCTGTAAATACTGATTCTTAGTCTTAGTCAAAAATAGCTGGGCATAATGGCACACACCTGTATTCTTAGCACTCTAGGAAACACCAAGGCCCACTGAAACAGAATCTTGTGAAATGGGATCCAGAAACCTAAATCTTGACACGTTTTTAGATGAATTTAGATTTGCTGCCATTTAAAAACCACTCTAAAAAGGAATACAGATGGCTGCTTTGTTTTCTTACTGTCCGTTTTATGTAATATAACCATTACACGGAGAATTGTAAGGAGTCTAGGGGTTCTCACTGAGACCACACCAATTACTATTCCAGATATTCAGGAAGAAGGAAAATGAAAAATCCACAACACACTAACAAGGAAGAAATAAATCTCCTGTCTTATAAGAATACACATCACTCAGCAGAGAATAATGATTAGACACCTGTGTTAGTCAGCTTTCCATTACTATAACAAAATATCTGAAATGATACCTCATAAAGAGGAAAGGTTTATTTGGCTTGTACATGCGGAGGTTTCACTCCATGACTGATTAGCTCTGTTGCCTGGGGCCTGTGGAGGCACAGTTCATCATGTAGGAGCATGTAGATGGAGGAAGGCCATTCACCTCACGGCTAGGTACACAACAGAAGAAGCACAAGGAGCAGGTGTTCCAATATCCTTTTCAAAAACATGTCTCCAATGAACTGAAGACCTCTCACTATGCTTTATCTCTTAAATCTCCCGCTGTCCCCCGACAGCAGCACAAGCTGGGGGGCCCAAGCATTTGACATATGGATTTTTAGGTGACATTTATCAAACCATAGCAGCACATTGTAAACGACTACAGAGTATCACAAGGAAAAATGCAGAAGTACAGAGAATGCATAGATTCCAGTCTTCTTTAACAAGACCTACTTCTGGAGCCACTTGTGCAGAGAATAAGAGCAACTTTAGAATCATGCAGCATTCCTTGACAAGACCCTACTTAAAAGTCCAAGACAGTATTTCAGAGTTGTGCAAACACTAACTGAAGCATGGAAATATCATCAACATTTATAAATTATATTTAGAATCATACTTGAAATGCTTTTCATGGCAATTAAATAAAGTTAAATCTTCCTGTCTTCATCTCACATTTTGCTTATTGACATCCTTTCTGCTCAGTTCCCTAACATCGTACACAGAACAGGTGTATCTTTCTAGCAGTTTGATATGTAATATTTCTACTCAGCCAGAGTGATCGTGTAAAATTGACACGAAGAACTCCCACAAAGGGGAGAAACAACCAAAATCCTAAATAAAATTAGGAAGTACTAAAGTGTCTAGTGGAGAATAGAAGTAATAGCATTTCCTTGTAAGTGCATTCTGCTCGCCAAAGTTCTGTTGCTACCCCAGTGGAGAAACTGACAGCTTCCTGTACTACAGGGAGAATATATACACACTGGAGACAAAGACAACTCTTTATATACAGACATACATATAATTACTAAAGAATAGAGTGCAGCTACAAAATGGACTATATCTGTCATATATGGCATGCATATTTTATGTGTCTGTATGAGTATATCTTCGTGTGTGTATATATATATTACCTGTGTATATTTTGTTACCCCTTGTTCACCAGGAGAGAACATTACATGATGGCACAAGGTTTGTGAAGCCAATGTGAAAAGATTAGACTTCCCTGGTCCATAAAATAAAGTGCAGGATATACCAAAAAAAAATAAGGAATGGGTCTGAACATTCGTATTATCTGTTCACTACAATAAAATAAAATTATTTCCACTACAGAGGGCTTCCCTGATATCATAGACCTTGTTAGTAACAAGGAACCCTAGGTCCTCTTAAAGAACTGATCTGGTCAATGACCACTCCACCATGAACTGACCTGGTTTCTCTTCTAAAGCCAAGGCCTGCTACCATCCACTAAAAATATCCCCATGAGACTCCTCAGATAAACAGGAAGCGATATTTTAAATATGCTTTAAAAATGGAAGGGGGATAGTAAATTTACTTTAGAAAGTTGACATTATGAATTCTTAGAGCCGAGTGGAGAAAAAATTTAATAATAGTATGAGTTAAATATTAAGAATATTGTGACTTGTCTTAAGCTACATCAACAGCCAGGTGTCAGTGCCATCCACTGCTGCAGCTTAAGGAGCACTAAAACGAGCAAGTCTCCTACTAAGTGAATGGATTGCCAGGGCACAAGTTTGCTTGCGGAAAAAGAGGGCTTGGATTAAGTAAAGAAGGTCTAGTGCTAAATCCAAGATCATAACTACAGTGTAAAGTCTATTCTTGGCTGTTATCATACACATTGCATTAAAGGTGGAGATGGGATAGAGCAGTAGAAGTCCAAGTTAATTATAAGCCTATATATATTAGGTTTCCCATATTTTTGACTCACACCCCTCTCAACACTCAGAAAGGTGCCATTTCTCTAGTACCCAAATTTACAGCTTCAGGTTACAGACAACAGCTAATTAGTGATGATCATTTGTTAATTAGCAGAACAAAACTGTTGTTCTTGGCCACAGTGATTCATAGTAACGTCAGAGTATATTCAGAGCAGCCAAGCTTTTTTCCCACAGAATCCTTTTTTACCTAAACCTAGAGTTGAGTTCTAAAGTGTATCTTAGACCAATACAACTGGTATTTATTGGGCCTTTCTGTGGGCTACGAGCTTATTACCACCATCTCATTTATTCTTCTCAGGAGTATGATTAGGAAGGCACTGCAGTTACCACCATTTTTCAGCTGAGGAAATTAAGGTAAGCTAGTGGTTAAGTAATTTGCTTCAGATCCCATAGCCAGCTAATAAATGTCAGAACCTAACTTCAGATACAGGCAGTTTAATTCCAAAGACCCCTTTTAGCCACTGCAATGTGTGTCTCATCAAGGGAGAATACTCAGAAAAAAAATAATAAAGATCTTAAAAAATGTAAATGTGCTATTTGGTTAAATTCACTGTGGTATTTAATTGTGGCTGGCTTTTAAATAGAAGATGGGCAGTCATGAGTGTAAGAATAATCTAGACCCTAAAGTCCTTGTCTCCACAATTTTCTTTCTCATATATCGTATATTCTGGAATTAGAGCTATGCTTCTATTTTTATATTTGAGGGTAGTTTTGGTATTAATAGTCTGATTGTACTGAACTCTCTCTCTCCTATGTTCTATGGGGGCGCTCTTTAGATATTGTTCATCTAGATAATGGTGTACAATTTTAGCCTGAAAGCTAATCATGGGTCCTATTTTCATTATTCTCTTGGGACAATAAAATTAATCACACTCAGCAGGGTCACTAGGCTCTTGTCAAACCAGTCACTGAGCCTTTCCCATTCAAAAGATACACTCCTATAATTGACCCAGGACTATGTTTTAATTTGTGTGCCTCAATGGAATCCTTGCCAGAACATCAGATTAAAACCAATCCTAAATAGCTTTGCCATTTGTTTCAAGGATGAACTTAGCACTTTAATTTTACAGATGGAGTATAGTTGCCACCACACTCCAAGGCCGTCCAAGATGAGGGCAATAAAACTGAAAACACTACCTTGAAAATTTATAGTTAACAGCATTAACTGAGTGTCCATGTGGTTCAGAATTACAGTAACAGTTTATGGAATATTCAGTTTCAAATATTCAGAGTCATCTTTAGATCACAAGTCAGAGAAAGTATGATCACCTTAGAGTGCCCAAACAAGAGCTTGACTATATATTTATTTTAAATAGAAATAAGGGTTGCAAATGTTTATTTTCATACAGATTCATTTGTTCTACTTTGGTCAAAATATTATGATATGAAGAGTTGCTGGGAAGAGGATCATGAAGTGAAACAGTTCTGGATGCAAACGCCTATAGAGGTCATTTAAACAACTGCAGTTGGCCATTTAGCAAGTGCTCTGTCCAGAGGAGCAGCCCAGACTCAGCTTCTCCCTGCTGTCAGTACAGAAATGTGGCCGAATATGTACTTTCTCAAGAAGAGTGAGAAATACAGATTTTTATGTGACAGTTACTGATGTTTAAAGTTGGCATTTCAAAGATGATTTAAAAATCGTTCTGGCAGGCCAGATTTGGCACTTTGGTAGAAAAACTATTGTGGAAAAATTTATGAATTTTTAAAATGTTGATTTTCTTGTAAAAATCTTGTATGGAAATTAAAGCTGTTATTTTGTACCTGTTATTTAACAGTAATTGTCATATATAATCCTATAAAAAGTTTCGCTCTTCCTATTAAAGAGATGGAAAAACTAAGAGTGAGATGAAGTAATATTCCTAAGATCACTCAGCTAGTGTATTCATCTAAGTGTCCTTATCTTCAAAACCCATGTTTACCCCCATGAAATCTGTATTTCAGAGGCTCCAGATACACAGAACATACAATCATCTGAAACAAAATTTAATAAAAATCAGTGTAAAATAGATAGGATTTACTATCTGTAGAAAAGATAATGTGGAGAAATGGTTTGTTAACATATAAATGATAGGAGACTGTTTCTAAATCTAAATATCTCAAATGTTATCAAGGAATATAAAATATAACATAAGTTATTTAAACTCTGAGCTACATAAATATTTAACAATTTAGAACTCTCTTTATACAAATAAATTGTACCTAGAAAGCCAAAAAGTCAAAAGGGAATAATCATATTCCTGTCAACATTTTTCAAGGAAAAATGTACCCTGGGTAAGTTTCCTTGACAGTCAGCTGGGTTTTCTGATGTATTTAGTAAGCTAATGAGTTAATGAGCTTACTCCTCCATGACAGAAGAGAGCTTATAAGGCTTCATGGCCCTATGACATTAGTTAAAACCATCTCCTGCTTCCGCTCTCCCTCCATGGTCATGAGAAATTCTTCAGAAACATATTAACAAGTGTACTAAGAAAACTTTTTTTTGGTACCAAGGATCGAACTCATGACTTTTGTGCTGCTGAGCTAAATCCTTGGCCCTTAAGAAAACTTTTCTTGGGTCGGGGATTTAGCTCAGTGGTTTCGCCGCCTGCTGTGCAAGCGCAAGGACCCGAGTTCGATCCCTGGTACGAAAAAAAACAACAACAACAAAAAAAAACTTTTCTTGAGAAGAAAAACTCCTGAGGAAATTTCTAGTTATCTTCGTAATTCACCACCACCCCCCCACACACACACACCTGCCTCTTTCACTATTGCCAGAGTTTGGATCATAAATGTCCCACCAAGGAGTCATGTGTTAAAGGCCTAGCTCTGCGGATGGCACTATTGGGAGGTGCAGTTAGCTTTAAAAGATGAGACCCGGTCAGAGAGGGTGTGCACTTGAAGAGGACTGTGGAGCTAGATGCTTTTCCTTTTCTCTCTTTTCTTTGCATCCTGGCCATAAGATGAGCACTTTTGTCCTATCACTTATGCCCACCACGATGGACCTGGATCCTTTAAATCTGTGAGCCAAAATAAACCTTTTCACTCTGAGTAGATTATCTCAGATATATGCTATAGTAATGGAAAGCTGAGTAACAAACAAACACACACACAAATTAACAAGTGTATACAGTAAATTTTAGTTAACATGAATTAGTTTCCAGGAAGAGACTCCAATCATTCCTAGAAGGGCTACTGCAAATGAATTTCTAAACCTTAAGTCTAAGAACCTGTAGAGATTGTACACACATTTATCAGTGCCCTATTTAACCTATGCTTTCAGTTTACAATTCCTTAGGAGTAATGGGATGTGCACTAAGGCCCTTTTACTTTAATCAATTCCCTTGAGTTTTCATTTGGGTTTCCTCTTCATCTTTTCCTTCCATTCAAAATATTAAGGAGTGTATACCAGGGATTTAGCTTAGTGATTCCAGTGCCTGCCTCGCAAGCACAAGGTCCCGAGTTTGATCCCCAGTACCAAAAAACAACAACAAAATATTAAGGAGTGTAAATTTAAGCCACTCAGAAATCAAAATAAATTTTTATGTTACAAATTATGAAGCTTTATTAAAATACATATTTTAAATCGTATGATTATACATCAATGTCTCATCATATATGTGTTACCCTATGAGAATTTCATATAGTAAAATTATGGAAATGTTTACACAGCTAATATAATTAGTATGATTTTACCATCATTCTACTTAGCTCACTGGTGGCTCAGAGTGAGCATGACATGGAGATATGAATCTGAAGTTTCCTCTCAGATCTCTGGAGTCTCTGATGGTATGAACATCATACTTTAAGGGCAATTCTAGCATTTAAAGAAAAGTACTTCTCCTATTGTATGCCTCTCAATACCAGCTGTCTCAATTCCCTGCTTCACACCTGAAGAGACAGTAGGATGTTCAGCTGCTGTAGGAAAAACCAGCTGTACTACATCTTACGGGGGAATGATGTACTGGTCTCATCTTACTGGGAGTTTCCAAGAAGAATTCCTACATTCACCTTAAAAACTGATTTTATGACCTAATCCCTCATTTGAGTTTGAGTCCGCTGAAATGCAAATTAGATAATGCCAACTCAATTATGGTTCCACTCTTTTCTATAGTCTTGTAGCTTTGCTCATCTGGCTCCATTGCTCAATATTCTGCCAACAATCGTGTCTCAATTTACATTTGCTAAAGGTGATGAAGGTAAAATAAAGATATTTCAATTAATGACTGAATAGTAAAATACAGCTTACTAATAATTTACAAAAACAACACCTATGGATTCTATTCTTTTTCCAAATTCATATTGTTTTAATGTACCAACCTCTACTTATTCTGTATCACGAGCAGGTTATTTAAACTCCTTGTGTCTCACTTTCTTCCTCTGTATATGAGGACTTTCCTTGTAGAGTTATTGTGACAGTTGGACAATGTGGCTCAGGTGGTATACCACGAAGGGCACCCTGGGACACAGTATTTAATGAAAATACAATAATTATGTTATCATTATTTCACATTTAAAAATATATTGAATATTGTACTGAATTTTAGGAGGCAAAGAAGAACAAGAGTAAGATCTTTGTTTTTAGAGAACTGAAAGTTCATTGAAAACAAAAAATAAAATGAATACTTACAACACAAAAATGGGCTTCTATATATACACCTTCTTAGAATGTGGCCCAAATTTTCAAATGGGTATATTTACACCCACATATATATATATATATATATATATATATATATATATATATCCATCAAACTTTTATTTCTTTTTTGTTGTGGTACCAGATCTGTTATCCATGAAGTACCACCTATTTACAATTAAGATAGAAGCCAGCTCATGGTTACAAAACAATAGGTCAAATAAACTTCTTTAAATATTATTGCCCAAATCATAGATATAATACTAATTAATTCAAGGTAAAGAGATTTCAGAAGATAACAAGTTAAAATGATACTGAATAATACTTTCCTAAAAGAAAAAAGGCATTAGCAGACCACAACAATGACAACTAAAATGATAAGGCATATAATTTCAAGAGAAATGTCTTTTTCAAATATCCAGAATGAAGGAGGCCCATTTTTAGCTTTGGGCTTATTTAATAACATTAAGCAAGAACACTTCGCTATCCACAAGAAAGACCAACAGTATAAATCAAGCATCAGTCCACATATTTCAAGATCAAAGCTGTAAAGCAAAATGATTTGTGGGAGCAACCTAAAAGCTCTAATATATTACGGCTCTTTTCTGAGAATATTTAAGGATATTAGTTATCCAAATTAGGATTTTGTTGTTGCTGATGGAGCCAAAAGGAAAAATATGTTATTGAAGTATTTTTTTCTCACCTTCAGGATACTTTCAGTGAAAGCAAAGCTTTCTCCCAAACACCTTAATGAAAGATTACACACATAAATATAATTCAGTAGAAAACTACTAAATATATGGACTATTAGAAATAAATCAAAATTTCTAAGTAGTTAATTCTTACTGACCACAGTTCCAGGATAATAGTTTGCACCAAAATGTGAGATTTCTTCCATAAAGAAATTGATTGGTATATTCCAGTACCAACATATAAGACAACTTCACAAGCATGTGGCTTACTACAGGTTTTCTAAGAGCCTATATATCCCTTTAAGGATATATTTAGTCTAGTTTTTGTTTTTGGGGGGTAAGTACCAGAAGTCTAGTTTTTTACAAGTTCCAATAAAACTATACATTATCTGTCTTAGTCACTTCATTGCTGGGACAAAATACCCAACATTGATAATATAAAGAAGGGGTGGTTTATTATAGTTCACAGCTTTTAGAGAATTCAGTCCATAGTCAGCTGACTTCAAAGCAAGAAGGATATGGAGGAAAGGTCTGACAGAAGAAAGCTGCTTCCATCATGGAGGTCAGGAAGCAGAGAACAAAGAGAGAAGCCAGGAGCCAGAGAAGGAGATATACCCTTCCAGACCACCACCTCCAGCAATCCATCTCTAATCACACCCCACCTCCTAACACATTCAGCTGCTAAACTCATTAGTAGATGAATCCCCTAATGAATGTAGCATCTACGTGATACAATCACCTTCCAAAAGTCACATCTCTAAGCACATGAGAGTCTGGGAGGGACATTCAAAATCTAAAACATAATATTCCAACATTGGTCCCCCAAAACTCATGTATTTCTCATCTCTAAGAATCAGCAAAGTTTTAACAATTCCAGAATTGTTGAAAAGTTCAAGTACAGGGTACTTTGAAACTCAAGGCAAACTCATAACTGTGGGGCCCTGTAAAAAAACAAAAAGAAAATTAAATACTACCAATATACAATGGCACGAAGTAAAGGAGACATACAAAAATAGAAAAAATGAGACAAAAGTAAGAGCAAATCCCAACAGGACAAACACTAAGTCCTGTAAATTTATATCCAGCACCCAGGACAAGGTGTGGTAGGATGTGAGCTCCAAAATGCTTGGACAGTCCCAGCCCTCCTGTATTGCTCATTCCATCCCTCAAGGTTCCTCTCTTAGGCTGGCTCAGCTCACTGCCTATGGCTTTCCTCAGCAGATGTTCCACATTCCTGGCACCTCCAACTTCTTAGGGTCTCCACTATACTGCCAGCTTCACTCTCACAAATTCATGTACTGCACTCTCAGGGTCACACAGCCTGGCCTCATAGGCCTTCTTTTGAAATCTGAAAGAAAATCTCCCTGACCCTACAACTCTTGGATTCTCCATTCAAATAAAATGGCAACACATGGGTGATGCCAAGGTCTGCCACCAGGTCAAGCAGTAGCAAGCCCTCCTTGGATCACAGCCACAGATTTCCAAGTGCCTGGATTGCTGAATTCTGTGAACCAAATCCCAGGGAACCATTTCTCTAAGTGTCCTTTTCTGAGCAGGGTGTCTTGGGGCTCTCTATTCAAAGCAAAGTTTTCCAAAGCAGTTTAATTTCACCTTTTCATACCCTTGAGCCAGTGAAGGTTGGGGTCTTGCTTATTCCTGAGATGCCCTCAAGCCATCTTTACTGTTGTCCTGATGCAAAATACTTGTCTTCTTTTTAATGCTAATCTTTTCAACATGTTCTCTGAGGCCTCAACTTTGCAGTGCTTTCTTTCTATTGAAAACATACACTTTTCAAATTATACATCTCTAATATTTGCTCCTGAGTCTCACTATAAATTAAGCTAAAAGCAGCAAACAGTACTAATGCCATAGACTTAATGTTGGGGTGACTTGAAATTTCCTCTACTTATTAGATTCCTCTGATGAGTCTTGCACCTTTAATCTCAATTTCCTGCAAAGTGTTAGTACATGGGAGAAATATTAACAAGTTTTCTAACAAAGCATAACACACAAAGTTTTGAGTCCAACTACCAAAGGAGTCTTTGTTCCCAAATGAAACCTCCTGAACCAAATCTTTCTGTCTGCGTGTTTAACAGCATTATGGTCTTCTGAGTTCTGACCAGAATCTCCCATCAAACTCCACTTATAGCATTCTAGAGATTCTCTAGCTTCTATCTCCAAACTCTTCCTGCAAACCAGTTCCAATGGATTCTAAACCACATGGCCAGCTGTGGTCACGGCAACAACCCTACTTCTGTACTACCAAAATTTCTCTTAGTCAATTTCTTTGCCATTGGAACAAAATACACGATATGCAAACTTAAAGGAGGACAGGTTTATTTGGTTCACAGTTTTCAGGGTATTCAGCCAGCTGGCTCCAATGCAGGAATGGTATGGTGGAAAGTTCTGCAAAGAAAAGCTCCTCACATCATGGTGGCCCATAAGCAGAGAGAGAAGGGAAAGGTCAGAAAGAGAGAGAGACACCCTTCCAGGTCATGCATCTAGAAACCTGCCTCTAAACAGGCCCCACTTTTTAATAGCTGTCTTAGTTACTTTTCTCATTGCTGAAACAAAATACTCACCACCCACAAGTGAAAGAAGGAAAGGTTTATTTCAGCTCACAGTTTGCAGAGGTTTCAGTCCATAGTCAGCTGGCTCCAAGCAGCTGGTATTTAGGTCATAATTCAAGACTTTGTTCATAAGTTAAAACTAAAATTCCGGTTGTAACCCAAGTTGTTCTTACGTCAGGCCAGTCATAACTCAAGGGTCCACTGTATTTTCTAGACATGGAAATACCATAATCAGTATGTAGTTTATTTTGTTTCTCATGAATAACTGTAAAGATTTCCCTATCTTTCTCAACAGCTAACTTCATTGTTCATTTGCTATTGTGTTATTACAAAAAGGAACAAAACGGAGCTGTTTGGGTAATGTAATTTGATTGAGTCAGAGTTTTCTCAACTATGCTGATTCTGTTCTCACTGTAAAGTGGATTCCTAGTTATTCATTTTAAATATATGGTACATCAATTTTTTTTATTGGGAAGCAACATTGTTGAAATATAAAATACACAGAACATAAGAAAAAATTCAAGGGCCGGGGATTAAGCTTAGTGGTTCCGGCACCTGTCTCTCAAGCGCAAGGTCCCGAGTTCGATCCCGGAACCAAAAAAAAAAAAAAATTCAAGTTTAAAAAATTTTCCGAATAATTCTTAATGAAAATATCACATTGTTTCACTGTTTTTATTTTTTTTTTATAGCATACGCAGTTTGCCACAGCATGTTGAGTCATGTTACAAGAGTTTATAGTTGCTACTATGGTTTACATTGAAAATATCCCCCAAAATTTCAGGTTTAGAGGTTGAGCCTGATCAGAAGAGGTGGATCACTGGAGGCATGACTTGCAAGGATATATTCTCATCTAAGTTTCTTCCTGTCTCTGCTTCCTGGTCACCATGAAAGATGCAGCTTTTCTCTCCAGGTCCTTTTACCATATGGTTTCTGCCTTGGAGCCAGCAGACCATGGACTCAATCCACTGAAATTGTGAGCCAATATAAACCTCTCCTCCTTTAAATTATGGGTTTTAAGGACTTTGTCCCAGTGATGGGAAAGCGGATTAATCCAGTTCCTAACTCTACAACTGTTAGAGTTTGGCTCAAATACATCGCCCAAAGGCCCATGTGTCAAAGCTTTGTTCCCTAGAGTAGAACTACTGGGAAGTTGTGGAAACTTTAAGAAATGGTACCTAGTAGGAGGTCTTTGGGTTGCTGGTGGCATGTCATTGAGGATATGGTGGAATACCAGGTCCTTTCTCTCTCTCTCCCATTTCTGTCATGGTCAGAAGGTGAAAAGCTTCACTTCCCCCAACCCTTTCACTCCCTACCATGATGCCCTACTTCTGCACAGTCCCAAAAGAAACAGAACTAACCAATCATGAACACAGACCTCCAAAACACTGAGACAAAAGGAATGCTTCTCTTCTTAAATTGATTTATCTCAGGTATTTGCTATAGTGATAAAAAGGTGATTAGTAAGCAATTTCTAACTATGTGTATGTAACAGGTAATTTCACCTCTTTGCCTCAGATTTTTTATTTATAGAATGTGGATCATGATAGTACCCACCTCCCTTTGTGTGTGTATGTGTATGTAAATTAATTTAATTAATGCATGTAAACACCCGAAAAAGTATGTGGCACAAATAATGACTATTCAGTTGTTATTATTTACTTTACTAACAATCTATAATTCCATACTAGCTGCACTGTCTTTTTTCAAAAGCTTTAATTATACTAGAGATTCAGTACATGCTTTAGATTTTCTTTTGATTTTCTCCAGGAACTTTAAAAATAAGATGAGAAATTACAAGATAGATAAATGCACAAGTAGGTAGATTTATAGCTAATCAAATGGCATCTGGCTAAATCAGTGTCAATTAGAAGGAAAACGAGTAAAAATAAGAACTTCAACCTTGTCTATCTCACTTGACAGTATTAACAACAAACCTAAAGTTGTAAAAGAAAGTTTTCACAAATTTGTATGAGAAAGAAATCTTGGAGAAAGAATGATTATATTAGATGTTACAATCACTTTTGAAAAAGATTCAAATCAAAAGTATTAAATTTAAATAATAAGTGTAATGATAAGTGTAAACCTATGGAGATAAGTTCCACAATCCATGGCATAAGCATAAGATAAAAAAGAAATGACTTCAAGCAGTTCAGATAAGGTATACTGTGAATGACACACAAGTAAACATATTAAGTATTTCCAAGAGAATCAAGATAATTTTGAGGTGTGTTCAATAGGAAAGTCACTCTAAATACAGGCAGTCATAACTTCACTATTCTGTACTGGGTGAAACACATGCAATGTTTGGATTCTGATTAGGACAGCTGAGGAAAGAATAGATACACAAAAAGAAGAGTCTGAATGATATATTACAGGGCTTAAGCATCTGGAACAGAAATATTTCAATTAACTACTTTCATTTATTTGAAGGATTATCCCAGAAGAGGATTTGTATTTATTCTCGTCAGGTCCAGAAGGCACAATTAAATAGAATTATAGGAAGTTAGATTTTTTGGCTCAAAATGAGAAAATATATTCTCTCACATAAAGCTATTTAATGGACTGCTTTGTGAAGCATGGAGTTCCTACTTTCTGGGAATCTTCAAGAAAATCTCAATAATGATTTATTAATTCACTCAATCAATGAGCAAGCATTTATTGTTTTGTTACTTTTTGCAGAGAAGTATGTTAGATGTTGTGAATAAAATAAAGAATGAAGTACATCAGCATTTATTAAGTGCTCACTGCAAGCTGAACTCGTGCTAGACACTTTCAAATAAAGTACAATATCTCAATTCCCCTATATGGGTATTATATAACTATCTTTCCTGCAAAATCTTCTCTGTGCTTCAGCCAGAGGGATCTTTACAAAATTAAAATGTGCTCATGAAACCCCTTCCTGATAAAAAATATTTAATCATTTCCCATCGCCCCTTGAACAGACAAAACTTAGCACAACCTATTGCATTATGGGTCCCACATATCTGCACCCTCATCTCCACTCCAACAATGCGGCCAGTTCTCAGGTCCTCCCATATACTGTCCTCCCTCGACCACAGAGCTTTCACACACACTTTCTTGCACCTGGGAACGTTCTTTCCTTAGTTTGTTCCTAATTTTCCTCCAGATTTCAGCTCAAAAGACACACTGTTAGGGAATTTAGGAAACATAAACTAACCCTCCCACGCTATTTAAAATCTATTATTGTTTCTCATAGTGCCAGGCAACCTCTTCATAACACTTCCACTGTAACTTTTATATTTGCTTGCATTGGTGTTCATTTGATATATGGCTCCCAAACTAGTCTAAAAGTTCCAGAACAGGCAAGTTGTGCCTGACTTTGATTTAGGAAGCAACACAGCATATTGACTATGAGAACAGGTTTTTAAATGAGACTAACCTGGGTTTGAATCCCCAGTTTGTTCCTTATTCCCTGTGTGACTTTGTAAGTGTTGAACTTCTGGATACTATAATCTCCTCAGTCATAAAGAAGGTAAGCAATGAAATCTTTTGTGTTAATTAAATAAGATCAAACATGTACAGCACTTGGAAGATGACCTGGTATACAGGCATTCAATATTAAATATTATCCATTATTAATTTTTTTGCCATTGTATTTCAGAGCTCCACACAAGGTCTGGCACACAGAACATACTTAATAATATTTCCTGAATGAATGAATGATGAAATGTATATGGAGAAATTGTAAAAAACGATTTTGGCAAAACTATGCACTTCTTATTATAACATGTTCTCAACTAGCTTACATAAGAAACACAACAAGATGTTATGGTGCGCAGAAAGGGCACAGTTAATTTGACCAGAGAATCAGTTAACCAGGGAGGTAAATTCTACTTATGTGTAACAATTAGTAACACAGTACCTGACAGAAACAAAAACAAAAGGTGTCATTGACAAAAGAAACACACAGGCCAAGACACTAAGGTAGGAAAGTATTTGAGGAACCATGAGTAGTAAGTAGTGAGTGAACATAGGTTTAATGATTAAATCAAAAAGTAGTTCATGATTAAAACATAGAAGAACCTACTAGCATGCTAAAAAAGTAACTTCTAGTTAGAGAAAATTGAAAGTCATCACAGCCATTTTTCAAGCCACATGAGCTTTATTTGGTTGTTCTTGTTTTTAACTTATTCTGGAACAATTAGATGGTTCATTAGGAACAAGCAATCATTTGAACTAATATTAAAATAAACAGTTCAGGCCTGGGGATTTACCTCAGTGGTGCCATCGCCTGCCTTGCAAGTGCAAGGTCCTGAGTTCAATCCCCGGTACCAAAAAATAAATAAATAAACAAACAGTCCAAGAAATTTAGGATGACAGCTTCAACACCAGAAGTGGTAATGGGCATAGAAAGTAGAAAAGAGAAAGTAAAATTAACTGCCTCTCAAAAAGAGATTAAATATATTAACTCTGCTTCACAGTCATTAAAATGAGACATAAAGAATATTCCAGCATATGAAAACATGTTCTTGTCCTTAAATCAGAAATAAGCTCTGAAAATTTTATGGTATGAATCAGTTTTTATAAAAAAAATTCATTATTAATAAATACTTCATCTTGACTACTATACAATTTGGGGTTTTTTTGGTATCAGAGATCGAACTCAGGACCTTGCACTTGCAAGGCAGGCGATGGCACCACTGAGTTAAATCCCTGGCCCATATATTTTTTTTGGCAGGGTACCAGAGATCAAACTCCGGTACCTGCGCTTGCAAGGCAGGCGGCGAAACCACTGAGCTAAATCCCTGGCCCCCGGCCCATATATTTTAATATGGAAGACTATATGCCAAAACCTCACTAGTCATCTTATTTGGTTGGCAGAATCAGAACTGTATTTTAAATATTATTTTCTTCTTTTTTTCCCTAGCATTTCACCAGTGAACATGAGATGCTACTGTATAAAAGAAAACATGATAAAGCACATTGAACAATAAAAAAGAAAATATGCCATAATGTCAAAATAAATTCTGGGAAGTAGAACTATCAAAACTTGGAAACAGGTCAGACCTCCTGGAAGAGAGGGATAAAGATTTGAGAACCATCTCAGCTGAGCAAGAGGAAGCCAAGTCATGAAGACAGGGAAAATGTAAGAGCACAATAAATCCCATCTCAAATATAATGATGTGGGCTTTTATTTTAAGTAGCTCAGAAGAGTTTGGATACTAGGTATGGTAGCTTTTACCATAGGTAACTCTCAAAGAAATACCTAGTAGCACCATCTTTTATTACTGTAACTGATTTATCTAAGATTTGGTATCAGAACATCACCTGGAAAAACAGCAGGAAAAGTTGCATCCAAACCAACTCACATTTTCATGCCTTTTGAGCTTCAAATATAACATATTTTTCCTCTTGACTTCACATTTGATTCTTATCTGCAAAAACAGCCACTGAGAGCAAGATAATTTATAGCAAAGAGTATAAAACATCACATCAATGAAACATGTCAGTTTGAAAGGACACAGAAATTTTTTTATATCAATCCCTGAATATTTTTACAAAATGGTGATTTTTTTTTGTTACCACTTATATGTATATTAGTTTAAATTTACTTCTCTATATCCCTGATCTCTCATCCTTTCTCCAGTTTCATTTTCCTCACTATACCTACAGGACAATTACTTGGGCCCTCTTTCTCTGAATCTACTATCCCCCTCTTCCTAGCATGTTCTTCACCAACTAGCCTCATTACTACTTCTCCTTGAGGTTGTCTGCTATTTGGTAATGGAGTCTAGCACTGCCTTTCTGACATGAGAAAAAAAATTAACTGTGTCTCAGTCATTTGTCCAAAACTCAAATCTCACGGTATATGGGAAGCTGCTGCTGGTGGACGCAGTCTTCCATAACTTAAGAACAAGCCAAGTTTGACTTTAAAATGGCCTATTAATATCTCTACTTAGCCACAGAGTTTTAATGTAAAATCTTTTAGAAAAATCTTTACTACAGCAAAAGGAATATGTAACTTTCGCTATTCTTATGGATTTTAATGGATTTTTAATCTACTGATGGTAGGCTGTAAATTTAAGCTCAAAGGAAACACAAGTGCAACTCAATGGGAAGTTTTATTGGATTGCTTACAGAGAATTACAGTTATGATCGAAAGCTAGGAGTGAACAAAGGCTGAATGCCTCTCGACTCTTTTCAAGTGATTTGAATGCTTCACTTCCTCCTGTGTACCTCCTAAGCCAGAATTTAAATGAATAAGGCATAAAACTAGAGTCAGGTAGCAGGAGAATACAAAAGGGAAAGCATAGTGTTGGAAAATCCTCAATTGATAAAGGGCTCCCTAAATAATCAATACTCCTTGATACTTATACTCCAGGATTAACAGTTTACCCTATGTACTTTTTATGTTTTGTAATTGCAAATAATATCTCCATAATATATATACTGTAGGGAGAAACAAGATTAATCAAGCAATGAGTATATATTTAATGCTCAAAAGTGAAAAAATAAGATAATATTTCCAGAACTTTAGAGAACTAACACTTAGCGTGTGGAAAGGTGAAAATTGGACAGTCGTTGAGAAAATGATGAGGAAAATACAATAGAACAATGCAAAGCATGGGTAATGAATAACAAGTAACATAGTTGACATCCATGAACTCATAGTAATATCAAGGAAAGGCCCAAAACAAGTAGGGCTAAATTTTAGACTTCACTCAGCAGTACATTCAGGAAGAGAACTTCATTTCTGAGCATGAGATCATTAGGATCAGAACTCTGATTTAGGAAGACTGGCCATTTGCACTGAACAAATAGATTAGAGTAAAAAGAGCATGGGGGTGAGGAAAAGTTAACAAAATGCTTCAGGTAAGAGATGACAATGACTCCTATATTATCTTCTCTTGAAGATGTGTAGTTATAGAAAATGGTTTCCAGAAATGGTTTGTTGCAAAATGAAATTCCATTAGCTTGAGTGATCACGTTTGGCATATATTCCTCAGCAAACGTTATCTACAAGGACAGAAATTCTGAATTCGATGCCCATCCTAAATCAGTTATCATACCCCATCTCATTTTTGCTAAAATAACTTTCCTTCACACATGTGTCCAAGCTTTCTCTTACTTATTAGCAATTACTGGAAACTTCCACAAAATTCAGGGCTTTGGGAAGGCTGTTAGAACTTGAACTCCTGTGCTAGTATAAAATTCAGCATGCAAAGTCTTTTCCTGACTTCTCGCTGTTCAAATATTTGATAAAAGCATAGCAGGAAGCTCTTTTACAATGGAAAGGCCTAAAGACTAGGGATTCATCCATATTATATAAACCTTTATGCGTCTTTTAAAATTCATAATTTTGAAGTTTTGTGAAATAATTTTCCTCCTTAAGAGAGTTATTTCTCATATTCAAGTAATACATCATAATCAGGATGCCACTCTTTCTTGAGGTGCTGTTGATAGGTGATTTCAAACACCATGCATGCATTAAACAATTTGGGGATATACTGCACTAAGAGTTCTCAAGTCTCATCTAGGAGATTTCCTTCTAACGTCTAAGTCTTCCTCAATGGAAGTCTGATTCTACCTTCCACACAAGATCATTATCACCTGGGGAAAGTAATATATGAAAGTCCACAATTCTATAAATACCTATTCTTTTTTGGTTTATAGACTCTAGTTCTTATCCTCAGTCCCTTCATTTCATTTTTCAAGTAAAGTTACATTGTGCTTTCTTTCTCATTTACCCTGCACACTATTTTCTTAATATAAAAAATTTGTGTGAAGAATTTTATGTACGTATGCTTTATAAAGTCATGAAATTCAGACACTGCCCTAATAGTAAGACACATTAAGATAAACTCCAATATTAGACACAACCCTAATTACTAAGCTTAGCAACAGCCGACACACTACACTCTTGTACTAGGAAAACAAAGTCCTCTACTTTACAGAACAAAATGTATATTCATTCAAGGGCCAGGGATTTAGCTCAGTGGCACCGCACCTGCCTCACAAGCGCAAGGTCCTGAGTTTGATCCCCAGTACCAAAAAAAATGTATATTCATTCAAAAGAAGAAACCTAGGCAATGTTGTAACTACCTTGCCAAGTATCTGTTTCCTTTCAGGTAGACAATAGAAAAATAGTCAATTTATTCACTGTTTTGCTATTCTACTTCCTCTAGATAAAAATGAAAATTTGGGGAGGATATCACAACCAAAATAGCACTGAAAATGCAAAGGTCAGCTTCAGTTTCAGGAAGCTAGGGAGAACTGTGAAAATGTACAATTTCACAGAAAGTTTTATAAACTAAGAAAGGATTTCGAAAAGAATAGCAATCCTGTGGCTTCATTTCCAAAACCCAGGATGCCATTTCTGGACACATAAATATATGTAATTAGATGGAAAGACACAGATAATCTAAACTATGATTCATAAGGTCTTATTAAGAAAGAGAACACATTAAATACAATGAATCCATTTCTATCATGAAGACACAAAATAAATATTAAACACCTGCATAGGAGTCTTCTCTTTTGGAAAGCCCTTTCTGATTGCTTCTCCTATACAAAATGGAAATGTGGCAAGATGGAGAAATGGAAGCTTAGACATTGTAAGGATTTTATAAACTACTGCGGCTCTATGAGCACCAGTGACAATGTTAGTAACATGTCACACTCTAAACATTCTCTGGTCTCTGCAATTCAGGCTGTATTTTCAGCCATTTTCTGTAACAACCAAACCTTAGACTAGGTTTTTATTTCACTGATTTCAGGACAACCCAATGTTTTATGTATCATCAAAATACCCTGGTAATTAAATCATGACAAGCCACAGATATAAGTTGCATCAGAATCTTTTTTTTTTTTTGGTACCAGGAATCGAACTCAGGACCTTCCGCCTTCCAGGCAGGAGGCAGCACCACTGAGCTAAATCCCCCACCCGCATCAGAATCTTAGGGGTTAAAATGCACTGAAATATTCCTCAAGTCAATGAACTATGGTGTAACTTTTTCTAACACAGATTACAGAAATTCCCAGTGGAGAAAGCTGAAGGTTAGGAGAAAACAGAAACAAGGTAGAAAATAACCTTCATTTGAGATTGAAGTGCAGAGAGAAGAGAATGTGGGTTATATGCTTGAGAATGGATATAATTTTCTTATCCTGTCTTGTGTGAGACAGGAGGTAAGTAACCATGTGAATATCTTAGAGCAAGAAGCCAAAGAGGAAAAAAATCAATCTGAGTCACTTCATTGCTCCCAAATCCAGGTCAACATCACAGTCTAAGCAGGCAAAATGCTGCCTTTCAGCAGAGTTTCACCAACATGACTTGCATTTTGCTTCCTTACATAGTTTGTACTCGGTTCCAACCTTGGTTCTTCTGTCACTGGGTTTTCAATCATGGTTGAGAATTTGGTCTCCTGGGACAGTCTGCTCCTTCAGCTAAGTCCCCCTCATGCTCCAGGCCAGTTCATCAGTGTCACAGATCTTGACTCTCTGCTGGTGTCTGCACCTGTGTTCCTGGGAACATCAGCTACTGCCCACAGGGAGATACCCAGCACCTCTCTAACATGACATCTTCCTGCTGTGAGATCACATGATGCTTTTATGCACAACCATACTCAGATGGCTAAGAGCTACTCTGCTGTCCTGCCCCTTGTGGAGTCTTTCTCCAATACTCAGCTATCAGCCCTCTGCAGTTCCAGTGAGAATACACCAGGCTCTGCCAAGTGTAGTTACGTTCAGAGAACCAAAGATGTGAGGGAAGGACTAAAGTCTTCCATTTGTTTATCTTCTGTTCCACAAATATGGTAAAAAAATGAATTAGAGAAAAGCAAAACTATCCTATATTAGGAAGAGAACATTTTAAAAGTTATGACCCCAGGAGATCAATCCTCAATCAAGCAGAACCCAGGTCAGGTTCAGTCTGAAGCCAAGATTCCTGGAAAGCTCAGAAGAGTCATTTCTAATTGAGGATTATATGTAAAATCAATCTGATTCGAGACAGATTATTAGTGAAAAAAAGTACATATTACCGTGTAGAGTTTTGTTTACAAGATAAAAGTTTTTTTCTGCCATTTAATTGAACTGTTCAGATGGATAGGTCAAATATATTACAAATCATCAATGAAAAGATTGAGACAGGGAAGCTGAGCAATTCATCCACTTGGAAAGGACAGAATTTGTAGGAGCCAAGATTAAACAACAGTTCCTCTGACTCATGGGCTTATGCTTTTCCTACTCTGTCATACTGTTGCCAGTATGCAGCTTTTAAAATTAATGGATAAAATTTATGCTTGGGTTAGGAATAAATACTTTAAATTTTTTATCACTTTTGTTGAATAAATAAAATAACAAAGAAACTAAAACACTGCTTAAATAAACAGTTGGAATATAATAGGATAAATACTTGGTAGAGTGTTTTAGGGGGACCAGATGAAGTATTTTCCAGAGCAATACATAAAACAGTTCTTTTAATATGGTTGGCATCCAATAAAGGTTGATTTGATAGATTTTTATCTTTCTGTAGATTACAGAAATGATCCTCAGTGAAATATATAACTCAAAACACGGCCATCAAAAATTATGACATATCAAAATATTGCTCTTAAAATCAGAGATATCTCCTTCTGCCTTATAAATCAAATTGAAAGTGTTTATCAATGGAGAAAAAGATTGACATTTAACATGGAAATGAACCATGTCATTCTTGGGCTCAAATAGAGCTTTACCCACTTTTAATTGTAAATTAACTCACAGTCTGCAAAGACTTCTGTAATCACTTCCCATGCTCAGCAATTGTCTGTCATTCATCTTTTCTTCTCCCACCCCTTCCTTCAAAGAAAAGGCACATAGGTGCACTGCAAACACATCTGCCAACCATATCTGTTGTTCTTCTTGACACTATTTCTTTTCATTTATTCCTTTATAAATATCTCTTTAAAAACAACTAAAATGAAACACAGTAAAAGTATGGTATGCAATTTATTAATGCAAGCTAAACTAATATGCACCTAATAAAACTCTTCAGTCCTATTCTAATATTAAAAGCACACCATGGCTTAAAACTAAAACTAAAGAATGATTCTCTCTCTCTCTCTCTCACACACACACACACACACACACACACACACACACACAACTACAGCTCCATATACCAAGCAATGACAATAAAAAGCCCAAACAAACAAACAAACAGAAACAGAACCTGCAGGAAGACATTAGAAGGGAGAATGTAATTACTTGATTTGGAAACTGACCAGGACACTGTGGTTAAAATCCTTCTTGCTACAAAGATGCTGAGGAATCATTAATGACTACAAATGGTCACAGCCTCAGGTCCACACCTCATCTGCAAGATGATGACAACCAGCAGTAAGTCCTGTCTGCCACTACCCAGGGACAAGGGGCAAACCTGACTCAGAGGATAAAGGGCCACCTATGAAAATCGCAACATTGGCTATCTTTGGCTGTCTTTGTAATCTGGTCTAAATGAAGCAACTTATTTATTATGCATCTCTAGTATCACTGTCACATTTTAATAGAAATATGTAGTGATATCATTTGTCATTCTCATAAATAATTACACTTAATGCTATACACTCTCCTTGAGTAAAAATTATTAAATCCTAATCTTTGGCCAATCTTGAGTAATGAATATGCTGTTATCAGTGAGGCATTAGATGGCTATTGTTTAATCTACATATGATTACTATCAACTAACTTATTTTTGCCTTTTATATTTTTAAAGAAACTGACTCAAGTACAGTAATTAAAATACATTACAGTAGTGCAAGTGAAATTTGGAAAACTGCCAACGTTTTCAAGAACTTATAATTTTCTTTTACAGAGAAAAAAGTAGTTTTGACATCTTTGTGCAAAACAATCACTAACAGTTACTTACAATTTCAGGGAAATCACTGTTTTAATCATGACCTTTCAGCTGTCCTTGATTGAAAAAAATTGGCCACCTACAGAAATAATTCTGTTGGGCCCTCATCTCTCAACTGATTGATGGCCTCATGTGGCTCTACATGTTCACAATTATAAATAAAACTATATAAAAGTGGCAGAGCTTAGCTTCCATCTACCTGGATAAGAATAAAACAGTTCTAATTGACAATAAAAAGGGTTTTCTTTAAATGACATCTTTGCCATGTACCTGTATCAAAATCAAATGGCACCTTTTTCTCTGATTAAATGTGTATTCTTTTGGTCACCATTCACCACAACCATTAATTTAGCATTCATTGTGTAAAGGGCACTGTATTATACTCTGTTGGGGGTGTTAGAATGTGGATAAAACAGCTTCTATATTTAGAGAACCTAATGTCTGATGAAAAACTGAAGCAGCTAACATATAATAAATATGGAGCCCATATAGACAATGTGGAGATGTGTTCATGTATATATACATATACATAAAAGCTGGATTTGTTTAAATATGTTGATATAAAAATGCACCAAATATACATATACATATTGGCAAATATACATATACATATTTTAATTTGTGTAAATATATGTATATTATTACACTGGAAACTTTGTAAATGAAAACATCACAAATCTTAACATGTTAGTCCAAGAGGATTTCAATGGAAATGAAACAAAGCTTCATGCTACTAGTTAAAGGTTTCCCACCTACTGTACCAGCAGCAAAAATAGAACTGGCATTCAGGACTCCATTAGAAGTTTATTGAAGCTCTGTGAGGTTGGAAAGCTTTTAAGAGTTCAGCATAAATCATTCAATACACTAGAAAAAAAACTTTCCCTTTGTATTCAATTTCTATGAGTGATCTCCAATTTACAACCTTATGCTCAACCCAGAAATTGAATTAATCAATACAATTATCTTTTAGAAATCACTTTTCTCAACTACAGGAGTTTATGGACCAGAAAGGAAGATTGAGATTCCTTGGATTGTGAGCTGACTGGCAAGATTCAGCTGTCTTGAAGGGCTGGCATTAGATATACACACAGTGGTGATACTAATACTGCGTTTTGAAAGATTACAAAACTTAAGTAATCCATTTCCATAAAACACAAAAAAGTCATCCATTAGTTGTAATCTAAAACAAATTATTTCACAGAAAACAACACTAGAAAAATACAGAATCTGGGCCAGGGATTTAGCTCAGTGGTTTCGCTGCTTGCTGTGCAAGCACAATGACCCGAGTTGGATCCCTGGTACCAAAAAAAGAAAAAAAGAAAGAAAAATACAGAATCAGATCATGAATACCAATGAAAAACATTATCCAATAGAATTTTATATTGTCAATCTTTTAAAATAAGTACACTCACATTTTATATTGTCAATCTTTTAAAATAAGTACACTCACATTCTAGATATCATTAAATTATTCATAACTACCAAATTTTAAAAATTCAGTCCACTTTCTGCTGCTGAAAAAGATTTTAACCCACAAACTAAGAGGGAACTGACATAAGTATTCAGCTATTTTAGTCCCAAACAATACTTCCACATGAAATGTTTTAAGTAATTAGAGCAAAAAGTCTTTTTATCAATTATCTAGATCATTCATATTTTCTTGTTGGTAAAATTAACATTCAAATGGAAACAGAGCTCACTATACTTGTCTAACTAGACTGTTACTCAATTGAAAAAGGAAGTTTTGGATCTAAGTAACCCAAACTGCTACCTCTCTGGTCTATACCCACTAATTGCCCAAATCATATGGAGCAAAATCAAATTTGATTTTAAAAAAATACAATTTTTAAAACTGAAAAGTCTGTAAATTCTTGCTAAAAAATTAAATCAACCAACACTGATGTTAAGGATTTATAAATTAATACTCCCAGGAAATATCCTAGTGTGAATACAGTCTTCATAATTGAGTACATATTCTCCTTATATAAAGCCATTAATAAGTATTTATTCGGTTTATGGCAGGCTTTCTGCTGCCTGCTGTGAAGCACATGCTCCTCATATGGAAAGCCTACAGATCAATTTTTGAGCCAAGGAATATTATATAGAAATCACATTCAAAATAGCATAATAAAGAAATAACTGCATACAAAATAAAAAGAGCATTGAATTAGCATTCAGTTAGGATTCCCGTGAATTGCCATTCTACTTCATGTACTTTACTGAAACATACTTCATGGAAGGTTCTGTGTGTATGTAACACCATTTTCTAAATGGAAATACTGAGTAGAGAAGAAGATAATGGTAGAAGTTTCTGTTTAAAAGGGTCAATCCAGTAAAGAACCCACACACTTTATATTTTATTAATATCTTCAACCAATCTTCCCTTATTTATATCTTAAATTTAACCTTCTGGTTTATATTCAAACATTAAGATACAATGAATAAATAAGTTCATACAATTTTAGCATCTTAAAATTGAAAAGATACTGCTTCCTACACATGATATTCTGATGAGCAGTTTTGATTTGTGTTTATGGCCTCCTTTTCACTTGGATAATGATTTGTTAATTTTTAACCAGATCTTTGGGACGTGATGTCTACAGCTTGAATCTTAAATGTCTGCAAAGGTCCATGTGGTAAAGGCTTGGTAGCCAGTGTGCTGCTACTGGGAGTGGAGGAGCTGGGGTACATTTCATTGTGGGGGGTGTGTGCCTATGAAAGGACAGTGGGATCCCACTCCCTTACTTTTCCTACTCTTTCACATGTCAGTCATAAGGTGAGTGGCTTTGCTCCATCACAGGGTCCTCCTCTCCACTGTCACCATAGCACTCCTACCAGCAGCCTGAAAGTAATGAGTCCACCTGATCATAGACTGGAAGCTCCAGTACTGTGAGCCAAAACAAACCTTTTCTCTTTTTATGTTCATCATCTTAGGTATGCGTTATCATAATGGAAAACTAGCACAGTAGTACATACTTTAAAACCCTCTTCTACATAGAATTTAAACATATTCTACAATTGTTTCTCTGCATCTCTTTATTTGCTACTTTGTTGTGGGTGTGCTTGGATCTCTTGTTTTGAAGAATAACAGACACTATTAATAAACTCCATGAACTCACAAGGGGCCCCATGAGAGTAGGGTCTCTGTCTTTTTATTTGCTACTGAGACCTCAACATGATGACACCTGAAATAAATTGCTACATGAATGTTCTCATTCCGTGTCTTTCTCATTGGGATCACAGACAACCAGAGGGTAGGAAATCCTGTACTTTTATATATGCAAAATCACTGTTTATATGTAGTCACAAAAGACTTTGCGTGGAACTTTTGATCTAGGGATAAGGATGATTCCCAGGAAGAAGAAATCTTGAATGCTAACATGAAGACCCTGTACTCCAATTCTCACAGCACAAATCCAAAGCAGGGAAGTTGGGATGGGATGGGAAGGGAAATAACAGAAACCCTTTATGTTTAGCCTCCAAACAAATGACAGGTCTTTGGAGTCAGCCTTCAGCTCTGCAAATATCTTGTGGCAAACTATAGCAAGGATAAAAGAGTATATGCGTGTCTGCACAGGGTCAAGGTCAGAGACATTGTGCTGCCATCTCTTCATCCCAATTATAGGAGGATTAGTTGCAGGAGGGCAATGATGGTTTGAGGAGGTTTCAGTGAGGGCAGTGCTAAGGGAATGCAGACTGATTCGAGGCATGGCCACTGTGACTAGAGCCATGAGAGATACAGCAGGAACAGATGCTCATGATCAGAGGCCATGCTAGAACTGTGGCTCAAATCATCTGCTCTAGAAACAAGATAGGAGAGGGCTGAAAAGTAGACAGCGCTTCTCACCTTTTCTCTCAACCTCCAACAGTTAAACATATCAATATCCATGTCCCAGCTCCAAACTGTTGGAGAAATTACTTCCTGACCCACAATTAAAGCATGCTGCAATTTTCAGTCCTAACAACCAATTCTCTCTGAGTCATACATTGAACCAATTAAACTTAGAATTTCTATGTCTGAACAGATGACTTCTAATGAAAAGGGTGAAAGTTCCTGCCCTCTATATCCAATCAGATCTCTGTTTGGTAAATCAGGGGGAGAAGTTCAACTGAATGGCTTGGAAAAGAGCCCATCTCAGCAGATTGTGCTGGGTAGAAATAACACTAGTCTGTCTAGGTAAGATCAGTGCCAATGGTTCCAACTAAAATTAGAAAAAAGGAGACAGTACCTTGGCTCATGCTTATGTTGGAGACAAGACTCCAGTTTCTGCTAAAGCCAAATGATGGCAATTCAATTCCTGCCTGCCAGTTGCAAATCCCTACACTACCACTGCAGTACTATCAGAAGACACTTGAAATCCAGTGCACTGAACAAAGAGGTGATTTCTTAGATTAGTCACTTAGTGAATTAGAACTCAAGTGCTTGTAACTCTAAGGTATGTACACATTTATTCTGAAACAGAAAGGTAATTTCTAAACAACAGACTGTTGAAGAGAAAAAAATCAATAGAGCCTTATTAATTTGGGGTAGACAGGGGATATAATTCATTTATTAATTTTAGAGTGCAAAACAAAAGCAACAATAAAACTCGAGGATAGACTGACCCCACTCTTTGCACAAGACATCATCAAAAGACCCACAACACTTCTCATGCATTTCAACAAACATAATTCTGTTCTAATCTCATATGTGTAATGAGGCAGCATGCCATAGCAGAAAGAAAACTGGGCCAGGAATCAGGAAATCTGGGTACTTTTTCTGTCTCTGTCACTTATTAACTGTATAAAATGATACAAAATTTAACCTCTCCGTGTTTCAGTTTATCTATAAAACAAGTAAGTTAGACAAGCATTATCTAGCTCTTAGACTTGGTATTGCTTTCTCAATCATGAGTGGTTAAACTTAAATTGTTCATAAGATGAGTGGGGGGGCAGGCCCTGGGTCTGAAAGTCATATATACATGTATGAATGAAAAGGAATGGTGATTCTCTGACTCTAATGGTGAAGAACGAAATATTTCAAAAAGTTTTATCCACCCTGCCATGAAAATACACATGCTCATGGAAAGGAACAATATTTGGGTGTCTGCAAATGCTGTAACCTTTTGGGCAAAGCCATGTACAGACAGACATCATTCAAATATTCTTCTAAAGCAAGAGTTCACTGCCTCTGAACAGAGAAGGCCCCTCCAATGCTTCATCACTGCCCCTGAGTAACTTGGGAAGCTAAGACTCTGGGAGCTGTGTTTCAGGTGAAGAGCAACAAAACAAACCTGAGTGTTCAACAACAGCTTCTGTCCTATTTAGAAAAATATCTTCATTCTACGTAGGTAAGTTAATTCTACTATTGTCCCTAACTCCACTCCAGGATTCTCCTGCAAGCTACAGTTTTGTTCAAATCATCCTCAGGCTCAAAATGCTATTCAGCGTCTCAGTGGAGCACCAGAACTGAGCTGTCCTTCAAGGCTCCCTTGGATCTGACCTCCTCCCTTGATACTTGACCTGGGAACAAGACCTTCAGGTTCCCTGGTTAGTGTTGGACCATCAGAGACCTGTATGCACAAAAGACAACTCATTACATGATCGGTGGGATAACCACTTCCCTGAGTTTTGGCAGCTGGAGTTCTGGTTTTATTTCTGGCACTCACTCTGATTCTGAGTAAGTCCTACAAAATTGCTGTTACATGCTACTGATTCTGACTCTTTCTGAGAATATGTATTGTAAGAATTATATATTCCCAAATTTGGCAAAAAATATTTCCACTTCTTGTTCACTACTGTAGAAAGTAAATTTATATTTTATCCTGTTTTAAGTCACAGAGGCCTTTGAAAGTCTGATGGAATCAGTTAACTTCTGTCCTTTCCTTAGGGAAAAAAAATACATCTGAAAAATCTTATAACAGAAATTTCATGTCTTTTTAGGGAATTCTCTGATGCTATAAGAAGATGTATCAACTGAAATCAAATGAATATAGGGCTACAATACAAATCCTTTCTCTATAACCTACTAATTGTACAGTTGGAAAATTCTGAATCTGAGTTTCCTTGTTTACAAAATATATGTAAAATATAATCTGAATTTCCTTACCTATAGAATTTTTTCCTTAATATAGTCAATTTTTCTGATTACATCTTGTAACTATTTCAAACATTTTTTACGTTAAGTACACCTTGCATATGAAAATAACAACCTTATGCAACTCAAAATTGCTATTGATCCTTTACTCTAGTCCTTTAATGCTGTCACAAGGTATTACTGAGAGCTATTCTCACGACCAAGGTTTGGCAGGTCTGAGTCCAGCTCTTCTTTCTAACTTAATCTGGCTCAAAGACTGACTGGCTGCTCTGTGTACTGTGCCCCTTACTTCCTAGAATGCTTTTGCTTGATTACTGATTTCTTTACATATGTCCATGGAAGTAAATATACTAGCTCTGCATTCCCTGTATGAAAATATTTTTAGTCTAGAGTTTTAAATCTACTAGAATGCACTTGGTCCTTCACTGGCATTAAATCTTAACTTTCACATGACTGCTTCTTAAAATTATTGACTATGGGCTCCATACTCAACATCTCTGCCCTCCGCCACTGGCGTGAATAATTAGAAGCTATATGGCTGAGAACATTATTCCTGTTTTAATGGCAAATAGACTAGAAAAATATGAAAGTATAGTAAATACCCTAAATGCTAACATGGTGTGTAACAGAGCCAGTCAGCAGAATAAGACCCAGTTCACAATGTTACATACCAGTCATGCTAATACACATTGTTTTCTTTTCTTCTTGCAATCTAGTGATGTTTCTAGAAACTCTTTCCTTTATAAAAAAAACAATGATAGATACTACATGCATATATTGTATAAAAGGAAAAATTATATTATTTTCCTTTTCAATTTAACATTTCATTTTGAAATAAGTTCAAAACTATTATGTAATAATAGTAAAAAGAATGGCCACATATCTTTTATCCAACTTCCCAACTATTAACATCTCAAAGAAGCACAATATAATAAACAAAGTCAAACAGTTCACACTGATATGATAGTATCTGCTGATCTATAGCCCTGACTCAAATTTCAACAAATATTCCACTGTTTTCTTTTTCTTGAACCATATTTAGTTATCATATTTTCTTAGTGTATTTCTATCTGTGACACTTTCTCAGTCTTTGCATTTTCCACAACCTTACTGCTGTTTAAGAGAACTTGCAGTTATTCATAGTATGTCCCTCAATTTGAGTTTCTGATATTTCTTCATAGTTAAGGATTTTTTTTTTTGATACCAGGGATCAAACACAGGACCTTGTGCTTGCGAGGCAGGCACAGTGCCACTGGGCTAAATCCCCAGCCCAAGTTTATGTATTTTTAACAAGAAGAGACAGAAATCACTTTTTATGCTTTTATCAGTGCAATCTAAAGGCACATGATGCTGATAACTCTGTTTATTAGTGATGTTAACTTTTAACATGTTCAAATTTGTGTTTGCTAGCTTTTCTAACATAAAATTACTATTTTCCAATTTGTAACTAATAAGTATTTTGGGGCAAGATATTTTGACACTATGTAAACATTATATTTATGATGATATTTCCACCCAGTAATTTAGCATCCGTTTGATGATCTTTGCTTGAAAATATTATTATTGTGATGCTACCAAGTGATTATTTTTTATTTCAATGTAATACAAGTAAATATTAATAAAGAAAGTTTTTTTAAAGCAGTCTTCTTTATGAAAAAATTAAAGCAAAATTTTGTAACAAATTTAAAAATAAAATTAAAATTAAATAACATTATAATAAATTAAAATTAAATTTTAAAATAACATTAATACACAGTGTACCATAATCTTAAAAGAATGGCCAAAATGTTAGAATACAAGTCATAGACAAATAAGACTCTAAAAAGTGAAGCCAATGGATAATAACACAATACTTTCTTATAAATAATCCAAATGATTATTTCTATTTCATCATTCATTTCATTTATTAAGTGGTATTCTACTATTTAAAAAGAGATTTCCTTTCTCCCTCATTTATGTATTCAATAATTTTGATATTAGCATAGAATATATTGAGTATCATTACTACTATTATTTCCTTGCTCAAATGTCCCAGATTCAGCAACCAGGAGCCACTTCAAGTTTGTCCCTAAGTTCTTTCCAACATTTTTTAGTCCTTTGTAATTTCTGGCCTTGTGAAGAATTCCAGATTCTCAAAGGCTTGAAGAGGACAAATTACTTGCTTAAGCTGACACAGCATGAAAAATAGGCCAGGAACTGAGTTTGGTTCGAACTGAGGACTGTGCTGTCCGAGCAGGCCTGCCACACCACTTCCCCTGGAGGGCCACGGGAAACGTCAGCCTTCCAGGTCCCCTTGGCATCATCCTCACCCAGGCCACTTCTCATGCTGCCCATAGTGAGCCCAGAATGAATTCTATGCTAAGGGTTCCATGGTAATGTGTCGCTCCTAAGCAGGAAAGAAAAGGTGATCATTTTAATGGTACCCAAATAGATTTTTAAAAAGCTTTAGGAGCTTTCTACCTTTTGGCAAACAAAGCTTTGGCTCCTCTGATCCATGCACACATTTACTATGCCCTTGTGACCATGGTTTACATATAAGCATCCTATTAAAGAGTTTTTAAAAGACTGAAATGTGATTTCCTTTCTGATAGCAAAGGAAAAATAAAAAGATGTTCCTTGCCCTCTTGTTCTACTCTGTTTGGAAGTTAAGTCTGCAGTTCCCAGAACTCTATCACCAGCTTGTTACATTTCCATAAATCTGTCCAAGAATACAACACTATTCACCCAAAAATGTAATATCAACTGTAAAACACATGCACATGATACCTGGATCCAATTTGTTCTCATTTTCTATATAAGAAAAAATAAAGTGCTGCTTTAACTCTTAGAAATGACAATATCACATTATTTAGATAAGTGCCACGAAATCATTATTGAAATTCTGATAGCATTTGCCTTACTGGTAAAAGAAAATTACCTGTAATGCATAGTTTAAATAATTACTTTTAAACAAAAGCTTCTTTTCTGCATTGCTTATTTATCTTTTGAGGCCAACTCAGCGGGGCTATGTATTTTATTAAAATTGCCTTCAGACTGCTTAATGGCAGGGCGTCTGTTAGCACAGGAAAAGTGATGGCAGTTTGACTTCTATTCCTAATATTGGGAGTTAGTCCAGACACTTAAGAGCCAGAACTCTGCTGCGCATTTGACTATGTTATCAACACTTTACTTGCTAATGATACTAGTGACAGCATTTCAATATGATGGGTCAGACTTAAATAGCAAAGCTTATAACTATGCTTACAGAACCAAAGAAACTCCCTCCTTTAACCCCCCCATCCCTTCTATCAGCATATCAGTTGGTATTAAGCTTCATGACTAGAAATTACTTAGTAAGCTTCTGCTCAGTATTTTGTTTCTCCTTCTCTACCTTCCACCTTGAATGGGGGACCTCCACGAGCACCTGATAGCTACCTGTAGCAAATGACAACTGAAAGGTTCCCTGTGGTGGGACTGTGTGCCAACTACCAAGAAGAAGGTCACACTGATGACTTCCCTGTGGCTTTTATTTTCCCCAGGGAAATCCACAGCCAGGGCTGACTGCTTGCCAAATACGCTGAGTGCCACAAACCAGCAGCGCTAAGAACCCCCCATCCTTCTTGATGGGAAGCAGTAAGCAACTGTGCTGAACACCTGTGTCAGCTCCGGTTCCTGGGGATGCCCCAGGCAAGTTCTGGTGAAGCATTCTGGGATAGGCCTCCCCTCTTCTAACAGACACTTCAGTCCAAAAACTCAATAGTCACATGACAGTAGTTGCATTTGGCAGAACACTATAACATCAGTGTGTTTAACTACTGTTAAGGAGGATGATTTAAATCATTTGTGAATCAAATATTTCATTATAAGTATCTAAAGGAAACCTGTAGTGAGCCTTTCCTGTTATTGTAAGAAGAAAGGCAACATTCTCCATTACTTCCTTTAGAGCTACACCAACCAATGTGAGGAAGAGAATGATTAGTGTGAGATGTAGATGGCATGATTCCATTATGAACAAAGTGTAAATTAGCCTTTTTTGTTTGTTTTGTTTTGTTTTGGTACCAGAGATCAAACTCGGGACCTTCTGCTTGCAAGGCAGGCTGCGGAACCACTGAGCTAAATCCCTGGCCCCTAAATTGGCCTTTTTTCCCCAATAATTAACTGAGAATAATACGTCAAGTTGAACCAATAAAAATTCTGCTCAAGAAATTCAATGGAGGAAAACTCAGGCAATGTTAGAGTTCCTTAGGTTAACACTTAGTAAGAATACGTGAGTGATGGGCCAGGATGTAGCTCAGTGGCGCTGTGCCTGCCTAACAAATGCAAGGTCCTAAATTCAATCCCAGGTACCACAAAAAAAAAAAAAGTGAGTGAGTGAATACACGAATGTTTCCCCTGAAGCTCCATAATCTAGACATGACTATATTCCAGTGCGTCAATACACCCTGCATGGAGTGCTATTGTATGCATACTGCTTAAGGCAGGCCTTGTGAAGAAATGAAAAATAAACGAATAAGTAAGTAAACCAGAGGCTTCTATAAGACCATGCCATTTATAAAGCAGCAGAACTACAATTCAAACTTCAGCGTTACTTTTATTTTCACAGTTTCACATGGTCTTTAGAATTTCACATGACATTCAACTAGTCTTTCAGACGCTTCCCTCAGTTTGCATCACCTTTCCTCTACTACAGGCAACTTTCACCTTCAAGTTTAAATTCACAATACTTCATCTTCAATTGCAGTACCAATTCCAGAATCTGTGCATGGAATATTTCCTCTATATATTAACATTGGTACTTTAGACATAAAACACTCAAAACAATCTGTCCTCGCATAAATAAAGCATTTTAGAGAAACTACTTGTGCTAATTTCTTGACTTGTGAATCATGTGGTCTTTATTTCAGTTACTCAAGGTTGGAAGTCATCTTTTGTCACTCTTCAGTGTCACCAAGCCCGACTGAGTCCATCTCTGAATTTCTGCCTCTTTTCTGTCTCCAAGGATTTTGCATTCTTGCTTGATGATTGCACTATTCTCTCATCTTCCTTCCCACAGCCTCTCTTTCAGTAAACTTCATAGTACCATCATATTTATTAATCAATCCAAGACATAGCCCTAATTTTCCCAAAACAAATGTTTCAGTGGCTTTCCAAGCCTACCTGAATTAAGGCTTCTTAAAATAAAATATTCAGGGCCAGGGATTGAGCTCAGTGGTTCTGGCACCTACCTTGCAAGCCCGAGGAGGAGGAGGAGGAGGAGAAGGAGGAGGAGGAGAAGGAGGAGGAGGAGGAGGAGGAGGAGGAGGAGGAGGAGGAGGAGGAGGAGGAGGAGGAGGAGGAGGAGAAAAAATAAATATTCAAAGTCCTCTACCATTTGAGCCCAAATAACATTGACAATCACTGTGCCCCTTTTGTGTACCTTGACCTGCATCCAAACTAACTCAAATCCAACCCCAAGAAGACGCTTATGATACCAGAATCACCTGGTCCATTGATGCACACCTGTAATTCCAGCACTCTGGGAGGCTAAGACAGGAATATCATCAGTTCATCAGCCCAGGAAATGTAGAGACTTAGTCAAAGTTTGTTTCAAAATAAAAATAAAAGGGAGCTCAGGGACTGGGCATGTAACTCAATGCAAAGGCCTTGTGTTCAACCCCCATTACAAGAAAAGAAAGAAAGAGAGAGAGAGAGAGAGAGAGAAGGAGGGAGGGAGGGAGAGAGACAGAGGGAGGGAGGGAGGGAGAGAGACGGAGGGAGGGAGGGAGGGAGGGAGGGACGGAGGAAGGAAGGAAGGAAGGAAGGAGGGAAGGAAGCCAGCCAGAGAGAGAGAGAGAGAGAGAAACAAAGAGCAAACAAATGACATTAGAACCTTAAACATATAGTTGGCAATGTTTCCAGTGTTCACTATCTGTGCTGAACAAAATCATATGCATATAAAGGACAGCTCACAGATACCACCTCATCTATGAAGTTTCTTTCTTTTCTGTGAACCATCAAAGAATGATACCCTTGTAGCTTTTTTGTATGATGATTTAGACATAGTTCTTCACACCAAGTTTATTTGGCACATTCAAGACTTTTCAAGGTATGTTAGGAGAACAGAATCATTCTTGGTGAAAAGCAATCGGAAGAGTCTTTCAAAACAGAGTTTGGTGGGATAGTTACTCATGTGGTTGAATGAACCTAAGGACCAAATAAAATAATGACTAAAAACTGCCTTAAGACATGGTGGATTTATCAATAAATTTACCAAGACTAGGTCATTAAGAAGAGGTTGAGAGGACTGAGAAGTCAAAAGGAGAGAAGAGGGCTGGGGATTTAGCTCAGTGGTTCCACCACCTGCCTCGCAAGTGCAAGGTCCCAAGTTCGATCCCCAGTACCAAAAAAAATAAAACAAACAAACAAAAAAAAACCAAGGAGAGAAGAGAATGAAAAAATAAGTGAAGGCTTTGGAGAAATTTGTATATGAAAGGAGCCATAACTGGAGGAAGAAGTAAAATTTCGATGACTAAAAAAGACATATTTAGAATAAGTGAGAATTAAAATAAAATGATACTAAATATTGATAAACAGGTATTTTTGTTGCATAGTAAATAATAGAAATCTAAGTTTTTTATCTAAGTTTTTAACAGTCTAATAAATTTATTTTTTAAGTTTGATAAAGTTATTTGGTATCTACAAGATTGCTAGTAAAAGACACAACAACCTTTTTTTTTTTTCCTTCCCTGGCTGCCTGAGGATCTGTTGCCATCATGAATGACACGGTAACTATCCGGACCCAGAAGTTCATGACCAACCGACTACTTCAAAGGAAACAAATGGTCATTGATGTCCTTCATCCCGGGAAAGCAACAGTACCCAAGACAGAAATTCGGGAAAAACTCGCCAAAATGTACAAGACTACACCGGATGTCATTTTTGTATTTGGATTCAGAACCCATTTCGGGGGTGGCATGACAACTGGCTTCGTCATGATTTATGATTCTTTGGATTATGCGAAGAAAAATGAACCCAAACATAGACTTGCAAAACACGGCCTGTATGAGAAGAAAAAGACATCAAGAAAGCAGCGGAAGGAATGCAAGAACAGAATGAAGAAAGTCAGGGACACCGCAAAGGCCAATGTTGGTGCTGGCAAAAAGTGAGCTGGAGATCAGAGAACAGCCAAAGGAGTAAAGATTTTGCAGTGCCTGTCTGCAGTGACTGCGGGTTTTTCACGAGAGGATTAATAAACTGTAAAAACTTAAAAAAAAAAAAAAGAAGACAGACCAACCTACCTCCTAATTCCTTTTTCACTAGCTTTGATTCATCATGATAAGAATAACAGAAGTAACCCTTTCTTCTAAGTAATATCTTCAGTAATATCTTCTTTACCTTAATAACTTTTCTAGAAATAATTGTGTACATTTTACTCTTGTTTATATGAAATATCTTTATCTTTTTCACTTGTATTATAATCAGCTACTTGTAACATAGATTACTCCATATTCAACCAACTTATATTAATTATCTATGGACATAATAGCTTAAGACATATAAAGAAAAATTTTAAAATACCCCACATTTGGTACATTTTCTATGAAACATAGGTTAAGGATCTAGTACTGTATGATAATTCAGCTGTAAGTTTCAGAGCTGCTTACAAGATTCATCCTTTCTAATAATTCATACTATTTATAACAATCCCATGTTTTTTTCCTTGCAAGTACTCTTATTGATCATGTGATAATTATAATAAAACCACTACATGATTTTCAAACACCCTTTCTTGCAAAAAGAAGAGAAAATTCTAGACTTATTTTTGGACTTATACAAACCTGCTTGAAATTAGAAACACCAAACAAATGGTAAATCGGGTTGTGCAAAGCAACAGATCAGATGCATGCAAGTTGTAAATATTAGATATCATTTTCATTAAGAGCATTCTTATGTAACAAGTTATGATACAAAGCCAGATAACATGATTTGAAATCTAAAGAATTTGCAAATAAAGAACAGGAGAAATAGAAGGGAAAGCTACACTATCCAACATTAGCTCCTTGAATACAATAACAAGTCAATAATTTTATTATACAATGTTTGCCTGATCATTATTAGTTTAAATCTATGTGTATTCATAATTTATATTCTATCAATAAAGAACATTTTTAAAATGCTGTACACAACCCAAACTGAGAATGATGCTTTAAACATATGAGTCATATCATGACTCTCACATACTAAATTCCACTTAGGAATCTCACATGGAATAATAGTCAGTGTCCCACCATAGTCTTCCAGGCTCCCTGCAACGAGCCCATCATTGAGCCCAGACTCCTCCTTTACTTGCCTGCTTCGTACCCTTTTCCTGCCATGGCTATTCTTGCCATTTCCTCAGTACTCCTCACATTTGCTCTTCCCACTGAATGTACCTCTCTTCCTTCACATATCTAAATGGTTTCCTCTCTCACTCCCTTCATATCTGTTACATCCTCTCCTTATAAGAGAAGCCTTCTCTAGACAGTGAATTGGAAACAGCATCCCATCATTCTGTATTTACCCTGCTTTATTTTCTTTCTCAGTATTTATCCCCACTGACATATATATTAAAATCTTCACTTTATGTTGTCTTGCACTGGAATTAAATTTCTAGGGAATAGAACTTTCCTTATATGCATGAATAAAGGAGTCAATGAATGGATAATCATCTTTTTAATATTAGCAAACTTCTCCAGAGAAATAACACTAGAAAAAAATCTTAAAGGTATCAGCACAATCCAAAGTAGAACTTTTTCCTAATTAAGCTAAGGAAATTCTTGAGCATACATACTGCATCAAGATATATTTGAAGTTGTCTTTCCGTTAACTGGACATAATGTTCTCTAGAAGCTATGTGCCAATAAAACTTTGTCTAATGCCTAATGCTTATGCTAGGAAGTAACAAAATCCCTGAAGCATCTATCAGAAGAGTTAAACCTTGAGTCATTTTACTTGAAGAGATCTGAGCAGAGTGGAAGACAAAGGCATTGATTTCTCTGTGGGATGAAATCTGAAAACCCAACAGGTAGTTGCTCTATCAGAGATGTGGATAGAGAGGTGCTAAGACAAACCCCACTGAAGTTGCAGAACCAGGAAGTCTGGCATATATCAAAGAGGAGAAGACCCCTGAGTCTTCTATGAATACCCAAACCATAATAGTAAGAGTTGTAATCTCCATTTAAGACAGCTGAGAAGAACAGCAGATGAAAACAAAACCACCAGCCACACTCCCAGCAGCAGTCAGGGTGAAGGCCAGCACAGTTCCATCTTACAGAGGACAGTGAGCAATGGCAAATCCTCCACAATGACTTGCTCCTAGCAAACTCTGGATCCTTCCATGTGCATAGAAATTGTCTCCTTTAATTAACCTTCATTTTATACATGAGGCCAACATTTAGCAGTGAAAATTATTGTTAACAAATAGACTGACTCTGCGAAGGGTCAAGAGCTTTTTAGAGATAGACATGAGTGTCGAGTATACAGCAGAAAAGAAAGAAAACTTGACTTTTATGTCCCGAGGGCTCTCCCATTACAACTGCACAATTATTAACATTTTACATGTTTTAAGGATTTGATTCTTGGAAAGCCATCAAAAAGTTCATGTTTTAAAACATTATACATAAGGAACAGAAATCACAGTGAGTATGTACTATCTTATTAGGTAAAATTTTTCTTCTACTTTTGAAAATTGGTTTAAATTACTTTGCATCTTCAAATCCTAAAAAGAGGATACCCAAAGGCTAGGTTTCTGATATAAAAACATTTTTCATAATTTGGACATCTGAAGACATCCCCCCAAAAAGCACATTTAAGAAATAAATTTACAGAAGATTTGAGAACTGTAAAGTGAGCAGCAAAATAATGATCAGCAAATGATAATGCAAATTTCCTGACCTGGTCAGCCTCCCAGTCCAATCTCTCCCACTCCTTGTGTCCTTGATATTATCTACTTCTTTTAATGCTTTAAAAAAAGAAGAAAGAAAATTATTCAGTGTGAAATCAAAGTAATTTCAGAATACTCAGGTGAAAACAAATAAACATCACAAATAAAGTTAAATAAGATTTCAAATAGAAAACTTATGCAGGAATATCAAGTAATTTCATTGTAATCACCTCTTTCAAGACCAGATTCATAGGTCTACAACAATGTCAGACTCAAATGACAATATGACTGTGCCAGTTAACAGCCAGTGACTGAATCAGTGAACATCTAAAAAGTAAACTTTTATTGATGAGATTTCAAAATATGGAGAGAGCTGATGTGTAAAAATGTGAAACAGTTATTTTGGAGCCACAGTAATTAAATCACCTAAAATATTTATACTATTAATTCAGTCTGGTGAATATACGCATGTGTGCACATATGCAGTCACATATGTGCATGCACACACACACACACACACACACACACATCAGTGTATATGTAGCCTATGGTGATCCTGGGCTTGGTTTTATTGAGATAGACAATTATATAGTCCCTAGATAGTTCTGTAATCCATCATGGTTAACTTAAAATATAATTGTAATGCAACATTCTTCTGGCTTAAGTACTTTACAGGAAACATTTCAAATGGCACTAAAATTTATTAAATACCTAACTGCTGGCACTTAGCAAAGCACGTGCTGCCTTGTACTGGGATACTAAGAAACTACATTGTACAAGGACACTTAGTATAAGAAATAATAGCTTATAAATTTATTTTATAATCTCTAAATTCAAATCAACAATAAAAAAGAGGAAAATAAAAACAGAAATACCCAACTTATATCAGTCATTTTATCAGAACCATATTCCACTGTCATGGAGATAGAATTTTTTTTTTTTTGGTACTGGGGATCAAATTCGGGTCCTGGCGCTTGAGGGGTAGGCGGCGGAACCACTGAGCTAAATCCCGGGCCCCGTTGAGATAGAGTTTAATCAATGGTCCCAGGACAGGAAGGCATGTGTCTCTGAAAATTTATCTAACCTCTTGAAGGTTTATTTTTCCAAACTATAAAGCAATGTGATAATCTTGTCATGAATCAAATATTCAAAATATTTTCAAAACATGTAACTATTTTATTATGATTTTAGTATTTGTGAATATGCAATAATTATAAGGGAAACAACATCATTTATTTTTTATTTTTTAAGTAAACCATCTTGAATGACTAAATTATATAATTTCAAGATGTTAAAGCATTTATTAATGATATTTGAGATCATGTAACAGGGTTATAAAAACGGAGTAAATGAAAATCACACAAATATTTTTGCCCTAAAATGAGCCTATATTATCAACCAGGTTATATGTTCAGTATTTTAAATGATACTTTTAGATTAATAGAATGCTACTACTAGGAATCTGGTCTGGCAACTTAGAAGTCATCAAGAAACAGATGAAGTTTGCAACTTTCAATTATTGATTTTTATGACTGTTTTCATTTAAAACAGACTCAATTTTGTGTGGTTTCTGGAATACCTAAATTGTTTTACAGTACATAAACTATAAAAAAATTATGCACCACAGCGAAGTGGGATTTATTCTAGGGTTCTTCATATCTAGACACAAAACAATGCAACACCTTATTAGTAAAAGGAAGGACACAATCATATGATCTGATTAAAAACATTCAACCAAGTAGCAAGCAAAGGTTACTTCCTCAATCTATTCAAAAACATCTATGAAAAATAAATGGAATAGTTAACTGTCAAGACTGACTGCTTTTCCCTTAAGGTTGGGAACAAGATAAGATGCCTGCCTACAGCACTGTACTGGAGGTTATAATAAGGTTTGATAGGAATGATAAAGAAATAAAAGGCACCCTGACTGGAAAGAAGTAAAATTACTTCTATTGGTAAAAACACCACTTCTGTTTACAAAATCTTAACAAATTCATTAAAATACTATATGAAATAATGACCAAGTTCAGTAATGTCGAGGGCAGCTGATCTCTATACAAACAACAATTATACTTCTGTGCACTAACAATGATTCTAAAAATGAAATCAAGAATATAATTTCACTAATAATATCATGCAAAAGAATAAAATATTAGTATAAATTTAACAATGGGGTGGAAGATCTGTACATTAGAAAATAAAAACATCATTAAAAAATGTAAAGAATATCTAAGAAAATGAAAAGGCATCCCATATTCAGGAATTCAAAAATTTATTTTTAAAAATGATAATTTTTTCCCATTTGATCTAGATGCAACACAATTTCTTTATCAAAGTCTTAGTTGGCTTTTCTGTAGAAACTGAAAAGCTCATTCTAAAATATTCTAAAATATGGAAATGCAAGTGATTCAGGTACAACAATCCTGGAAAAGAAGAGAAAGGTTGGAAGATGCATTCTTCTCCATGGTAAAATTGACATCAATACTACAATAATAGAGTATTATACTAGCACAAGGATACACATACAGCCCCAACAGTGCAGAATTGAGAGTACAAAAATAAACAAATATATTTACTGTCAATTGACTGTTATGAAAGATCCCAAGACAAATCAATGGAATAAAGAATAGTTGTAGCATGGTATTTTTAAAAAATCTCATCTTTGTCCGTGGTTTCCAGCACAGAACTTCAAAAATCCTTAAAATCACCTGAGTGATAGTTATGACTTTATGTTGATAAGTTGCTCAGGTCTGTGAGGCCCCTAAGAGCTTCAGCTCAGGGGACACTGTCAGAGAAAAAAAACAAATAAACAAACATGCAATTAGAGAGCTGAACTTCTAGTCCTCTCCCACCTAATATTTTATTAATTAAGCTAATGAAATAATATGGAATAAAAAATAGAAGATTAATAACCTTTGTTCCAAAGAAGTTCTGAGTAAGTGTGAGTAAAGTTTACCCTCATGGAAAAAAAAATATATTTTCACTGTTAGTACTGTCTGTTTTTTGGTTTTTTTTTTTTTTTTTTTTTTTGGTACCTGGGATTGAACTCTGGTTTGCACAGCAGGCAGCAAAACCGCTGAGCTAAATCACCAGCCCTACTGTTAATATTGTTGTTTAAGTTAATAAATAAAAATACCATATTTCCTCTATCAAGAGTTTGTTAATTTGGGCTATCCCAGCTATAGCACGTATATGTGACTCCAGGAACTTTTCTTAAAGTCTCTGTCCCTCCTTTTTCTCATCTGTTAAATAGGATTATAAAAATTCGTGTCATATAGGATGTTTAATAGAATTACGTGAGTTAATGTATAGCAAGAACAAGACTGCACATTGTAGGTGTTCTATCAATGTGAGATCATTTTGCTATTCATAATTTTTCATACTTAAGGAACAATACAGACAGGCATTTTAATGAACTTTAGTTAGTGTTCAATGGGAAAGGTGAAATGCCCTAAGGAAAGACATTTTCATATGTATATTGGTAGAACTGGGGCTTTTCCTTCTATATCACTCACAGCAACCAGCACAATGAGGCTTTCTGCTTGGTCAACATTGTATCAGTTGCCACCAGGACAGGCAAAGAATGAAGAAACACTTCTCCCAAAGGAAAAGTACTAAATTGTTTGCTGTGACTCAGATTTTTAATTTACCTGAATTAAAAAAATGTTAAAAGAAAAAAATGATTTATATTAATTTGTAACTCTCCAATAAAAAGTCCTAAGCTAAGCCTGCAGGGAGACTCTTCTCTCTTTTTCCACATCTAACTGACCATTGAAAGGTGATTATCCCATCTTGGGGCTGTGGCCTCTCCGTAGCTCTTGCCCAGCTGGCTCCATGCTCTTGTCCTTTTCACCTTGACTACTATGATACCTCCCTTAGCTGGTCTCCTGTTCCAAGACTAAACCCTAAAAATGAGACAACTTGAGAATGTTCTGCCTTTTTCCTCTGTCTGTTCTTCCTCATGACTCAATTCAAAAATTCTACCTTCTCAGTGAAGCCTCATTTAAAGGATATTGAAGAATTTCTCTCCATTTCACAGGACCTACAAATGGTTGCTTAGCAAACTGATGGAGGTTTTCAATTATGGCTCATATCAAATGATCATATATTTTTATTTTATTATCTCATAGGAGAAAGGAGGGTGAAGTGGAGCCTCGCATACATGGATGCTGGAAGCTGAAAACAGTGCAAATCTTGGAAAATACATTTCATCATATGTGCTACCACAGCAACTTTACACATGTTCATATGTACATGTAATTTCATTTCCGAGAATACATCCAGAGGAAATAATTCAAAAAACAATTAGAGTCTATGCATCAATATGTTTATCTTAAATCACTGATAGTATAAAAAAAAGGAATGAATCCAAATGGCTAACAAGGGGTAATGGAGAAAAAGAAAACAAATCACCTCCCTATTAATATAATCTCAGATATACTGAGAAAAGAGGCTTAATACTTAGCAGAGCAGAGATTTAAATACACATTCTTATCATTCCAGGGCCCAAAGTTTCTAAAAACCAATTTTGCCCCAAACATTAAAGTTCCGAATTAGTAATTTTTGTAAAACGCAGAGAATTTTTAGTTTATATAACACATATAGACACACAGAGACAATATAAAAATTATTTTAAAATAAATGTTCAAATGGTATGTTAATTTTAGCATTATAGAAATTTCTTCTTTTGCTAATCTACGTTTTCTAAATGTTTCTCTAATAAACGTTTCTCTAGTAAATGACAAAACTTTCATAATAAAGTCTGTTAAGTAGAATAATACAATTTATACACGCATAGTATACTGCTATTTCTGTGGGGCAAAAATAAATGAAGTTTATAAATGAAGGTTCTGAGTTAGTGCCAAGTACCCTCCAAAGAGCCCAGTGTGCTATAGCACACTAATCACTACAGAGTCACACCTTCTAGAACTACTACTGGCATAGTAGATAAAAGGCTGTAAAACACCATTTAATGACTTTTGCATTAGACACTTTATCCACTGCCTTTTTGCTTCACAACAATCCTATGATGTGTACTTTATTAGTGTCATGAAAAAATGAAGTTAGTGGGTTGAACTTAGTTGCCCACTGTCAAATAGTTAACAGGTGGTAAACATGAAGTTTAAACCCATGAGTGCTTGTCTTAGAAATCCATTATCTTTCCATTAGATGCTACAGATCTCTTCAAAATATGTCCATGTATCATTTCTCCCACTTTGTGTTCTGTGTTTGCTAATGTACTGAATGAAGTAACTGTTACTAATATGAAAGTTTACTGGTCAGATTACAGAAAACTTAAGACAACTGGAGGAGGCCCTTTAACAGAACTATCATTACATCTTCTTCATTGTCTTTAATTTTCTATACAGAACTTACCATCTCTAAAACTAGTTGGTTTTATGATTTTGCCTATTTTGTCCATTGCTTTACTTCCAGCATTTAAAACAGAGTCTGACTTAAAATAGGAATTTAATAAATACTCAGTAGTTGATTGAATAAATGTATTTGTGAGAACATGGACAAATTCTTCTCTTACTGGGAGGGTTAGGAGTGTCTTTGAACAAATCTATTAGATTCTCAGCTTTAAAATCTCTAGTTCTTTAATGTGAAACTACCTAAGGTTGTTAGAAATTTAAATTCATTCATTACAAAAACTACTTACTAAGCACCTAGTATATCTCAGAGATCTTTCTAAATAATGTGGTCACAGCAGGAACAAAAATCTTCTAGACTGCCGGTGAAGAAAGACAAGAATACAATATAAAACATCAAATAACATTAAGTCCTTCAGAGACAAAACAACCTGTAGACAGAAATCTGAGAGCAGGAGCTGTGATTTTCAGTGGAGTGAGAGAGGTGGTAGATACATGAGAAAGGCATTAAGAAGTGAGGTGTGCAAATTAGGGAGAGAACTCTCCAGGCAGAAGGAACAGCATGATGGCATGACTGTATTTTCACAATGGTTGCCATGCAGTGAGTAACCTGAGAGTAACAAGAAATGAGACCAGGTGAGGGACGCAGGCTCATGTTGTGTCTTGCCTCATAGGCCATTGCTGACTGTTGTTCTTAGGAAAATGAGAATTCATTTTAAGGGTTTGTATAAAAGCAGGAAATCACAAGACGGGTTTTAATAGGTTCAATATTACTTAATATTACTATTCGCATGTTGGGTCAACAATACTCTTTCCTCCCAACCATTCCAGACAATCACTTAGATTATCTTGAGCTACAGTGGCAGTGGCCAATTGAGAATACTGTACATGTTCTTGGAATGGGCAAATAGAAGATATGGAGTTGCTATTCACTGAAATTGTGAAGACTAAATATGAGTGAGGCAGAGGTGATAAAGAAAGTGGGTATTCAGCCATGGCTTGTAAAAGACTACCACGCAGGGTCTAAGAGCATAGCTCAGTGGTAGTTTGGATTTAGGATGCTTCAAGACCTGGGCTCAATCCCCAAGACCAAAAACAAAACACCCTAACATGCAAAAGTAGATATATTTTATTCAAGAACTTTGTGAAATGAGGTAACGTTCACTAGTTCTGAACTGAAGGACTTTTAGGAGAGAATCATGTTACCAGAAATAAATGTCAGATAAATGAATTAATAAATAATTATTTGTAAGAAATGATAATCTATTAGTCCTTCTAAACATTTAGATTATGCTAAGAAAAGGGGTTTTTTTTGTATTGGGGATCGAACTTGGGCTCTTGCGCTTGCACAGCAGGCGGTGAAACCACTGAGCTAAATCCCCGGCCCCAGAAAAGTTTTTTTAATGTAACCCAAATGAAAGAATCTAATTGTGAAATTTCCAACAATAAATGGTGTGTGAGAAGCAAGCTTTTCACATTGTTAAAATCACACCATGCCCATGGTGCTTGGAGTAGACATCCCACGGAGAGATCAGGCTCAGCCTTGGGAAATCAGTGGGTGATACAACTGTCCTGGACCACATACCCACTAAGCAACACCACTTTCAACACTGTGTCAATGCACACAACTGTTTTCTACATCTGTGGTTAGTCCAAAGATTCAGACAAATAGCCACATCCAGATATTATTGTAGGAATCCTTTCATGGGTAGCAGTGTTTATTCTTCCACAGATAAAAGAAATTATTGGAATCAAGACAATAAATTGATACCAACATACAAGTTAGAGTTGCTAGAAGGATGTGTCTAATTGCATTGCTGCTAGAACTTTTGCATCAGTTCTAACATTCAGCCTGTCCTTGTAGAAAAGCTACAATTTGAAGAACAAATATATATGAGCATGAAGTCTCCTTCAAAATGTGTCAAATAACCAAACTCATCTAGTCAGAAAACCTTCATTATCTTTGGATTTAGATCATATTTGTAAACATTTTATCTCAATATTTCCTATGAATATTTCCCCATAAGCAGAGATAGGTGAGGTATTTGCATTCCCAAATGAAGCTCTAGCAATGTACACACATAAATACATGCATGCACTTTGCTTCTTTTAGAAAATGGCCAGAGTGAACTGGCTTCTTGTCAGACAACCTCTTTATGTAACATTAGTACCAGAGAACAGGAGGCAATTCCCCAGTCTGTTTGCATTCCTAACCACGGCTTAGCTAAAGAAGTTGTAAGGTTTATGCAAAGGTGGCTGCTTACACTACAGTGGGAAGGAATGAAATAAAGAGGTAGCAGTGGTAGACAATGCCCCACCAGCTTCCCATTGTTGCTGCACTAGAAGGACATAGTGTGTCATTATGAATTACCATTAATTTGAGCCAGTACTACTGTTACACTGAGCCTGGCAACCCAGGATGACAAACAGCGCCTGCAAGATCATCTAATGAGGGGACACAGTTGCCTCAGCCCTGCCACTTCACTCAGTGGACAAGGCTTTTACTGCTGCTCTGCACAAGTAAAGCAATTTTGATTACTTAGAGCTAAGTCTCCATTCAGAAGCTGAAACAATTTTTTTTTTAAACATAATTTATTCAGAGAGTATCTGAATGCTAATAAGCTATTTTAAAGCCAATCACATTATTCCTTATTTTGCTTAAGTAATATTGAAATATATTTTTTAAAGTTCAAATGATAGAATTTACTCTAGCAAATGAAATGTAAATAAGATAGCAAATGATTAAGGATATTCTGAATGTGTGAGTGTGTGTGTGTGTGTGTGTGTGTGTGTGTGTATGCAGGCACTGTGTGTGTCTTTCTGTGCCAAAATTACAGTTGGTGAATTTCATTTCATCAGCCAACATTATAAGGAGGGTTGCATATTTATTCTATATATCCACATTTTTTGAAAATTCCAGATCTCTCCTACTTTGGCTGGGAGCAGTTATATCTCATAGCTTTTGATATAAGAAACTGATGTTTCCACTTTATTCCCCCCCCCACTATTTCACTGCATGAGGAAAAGAACCAATAAGTTAGTGGTACAACTCTAACATTATGATCATGGACTTATCTCGTAATTAAAACCTTACCCCCCAAAGGCTATTCTTGTCTAATAAATTCCTTTCAGTCCCATTAGAAACACACACAGTGCTCACTCTGTGCTCACCACTGTCTTATTCTAGTCATCTTCTAACTTTCTATCTTTAGTGTGCTTAATTCTCAGACTGCTTTGTCCTGTGTGAAATTTTACTTATTTAATTAAAAGGTCATTGGATAAAAAAAATTTGTCAAATATTAGACACACAATAGGTGCCAATAAATTTTGGTTAAATTCAACACACATTCTACATGGACAAGGAACATGAACCTCTTTGTAAAATCCCTACTCCATTCTTTTTCTTTGCTCAGGTAAAGCTAGGATCAGAAGTTTAGACATGAATCCGTATCTGCATCTTACCTATCATCAAAAATCAGCTTTCCTCTCAGTAATTTTTTAAAAGCTCATTACCTGAAGGAGACCCAATACTAGTCAATTTTTCAATGACACAATCACATTTATTTTATATAAGGCTTATAAGAACCTGACAAATCACAGATATCCAGGACAGAAGAAAAATCTCTGAGATGTTCTTTAATACTTTTGAGCCACTAAAAAACCCATAGGTTGGAAAAATTAAAAATTTTCAATTTTTTTTCCTTCTGTAGTCATGTTTTTATTTTCTTTAAATAATTTTAATAACTCCCAAAAACATTAACTCCAAAAGTGTGTTTCGCTCTCAGGGAGCTGGTTACATATTAGTACAAAATGGTACATTATTGATGTTGTTGATGTAGTAAATAAAAATTAAAGAGAAAAAACAATATGGCTCATTAGGAAGCCAGTAACATTTCCTACAATGTGTTATGTTTTTAATAATTACAATTACTTACAAACAGACACATAATTTTACGGATTCTGTATTCCCTTCTCCTAAAGACAGAAGACAAGAAATCACATCATTGACTCAAATTATGATTGCAAAAGTAGAGAAAATGATTATCAGTCCCATTTATTCTCTTTTCTTGCCACAATAGGGGGAAAGGATTCATGCTAGTTGCAGGAATTAAAGAAAACAAAATTTAAGGAGTAAATCTGACAGGCAATAATATATACATTCTGTAGGTATAAATCTTTTAATGCTTCCTCTACTGAGCTTGTTGTGTTCCTTAGGAATGGCCTGAAGTACCATTCAAAAATGATTATAACTTGGTTTCCCTTCTTCATTATTATCTAATATCACAGATATGTTCTCATTTTTTGCTAAATTTTATTTTCTGAATACATATATTTGCATAGTTCAAAAATCAAAACTACATATCAAGATACCTCTGGACTGACTTCTATTCATTCTTTATATAAGAATACACATGTATGTGTGTGTATATATATATATATATATCTCTGTATAAGAATATATAAGAAGACATATATAAGAATATATAATATATAAGAATACAGATATGTGTATATATACACATATGTATATAAGAATACATACATATGTACTATATATGTATATTTACAAACACACATTAGACACACTTACTTTCACTAATTTTAGCTTGTCCTTCCTGCATTTCTTTTTGTAAAAATAACCAAACACATGTATTTATTCTTACCTGTTCCTCTTTCTTATGCAAAAATAGCATTCTGTATACACTCTTTGAAGAATTTTTTCCACTTAACAAAGCATCCTGGAAACATCTCCATATTAGTATATGGAGATCTTCATTACTTTTTATTACTACATGGTACTCAATTGTATAGACGTACTTTAATTTGCTCAACAGATTTGTTGTAAATGGAGATTTAGGTTATTTGTAATATTTCACAATTGCAAATAATGTTAAAATTAATAACCTATATGAATACTTCTCTCTTTTTTTATGGTACTAGGGATTAAAACCAGGGCCTCCTATGTACTAGTGAAGCATTCGAACACTGAGCTGCATCCCCAGCCCTGGATCATGTTTCTATAGCTTATCATATGATTCTTACAAAACCACTGGTGGGTACAAGGCTGCCTTAGTCTGCTTGAGTTAGTCTTATGGGATCTCTCATCAGCAGGGCTGAGAAACCTACTATTTGATGCTTTCTGTAGATATCATATTTATTCCTATCTTGAACAGAGATCTATGTGTATAGACAAATTTTGAAATAATCACAACTGAAGTGAGGGATAGAAAATGAATTTTAGGACTTTTTCAAATTTTTTTCTTACAAAACACATCTGAAATCCTGAATTAATCTAAACCCACAGGAAGTTTTTAAAAATTGAGTACCAAGAGATATCCTATGTATAAATACCTTTACAGCAAAAAACAACCTATAATTTCCTCAGATTTATAACTCCTATTAGGGGCTTCAAAGTAGTGACTGACTGAATGAATGTTGTGGATCCAACAGAAAATCTGACACCAAAAACATAAGACAAGCTTCCAGCCCAAATAAGCCAGTTAGAGTTCTGAAGGCAGTCAGGTATGTAGAGCAATAGGGTTTTTTCCTACACTTTAGAAAATGAGATCACTTGCAGATAATTACAAGACCATCTTTTCTGTAGCTTTTATGGAAGGGCCAGGCATGAATCTCAGTTTGGGTCTTGGGCCAATGTACAAGCACTAACACATTCCCTTCTATAGTTTCCACCTGTGTTAGTCTTCTTTGTTGTTGTCATTACTGAGATAACCAGCTTATAAAAAAGAAAGGTTACTTTGTCTCATGGTTTTGGAGGGGTCAGCCCAGGACTGATTGGCCCATTGCTTTTTGGCCTGGGATGAGCCAGCACATCATGGTGACAGCTCATGGCAAATCTATTCATCTCATGACCAGGACATGAAAGAAAAAAGCAAAAGAAGGAGCAAAACAAAGAGCAAGGGGTTCAAAGGCATGCATTCAATACCTAAATGTCGACCATAGGTCCAACCTCTTAAAATTTCTACCACTTCTCAATATTGCTATTGTGAGTACCAAACTTTTAACACAGCAGGCTTGGGCCACACTTCAGATGCAAACTACAGCATAACCCTTACAGGAATGATGACTAATGCCTTTGGGCCAAGAGCAGAGCCACACAGCAGCCCCCAGAAATTGCCAACATCAGGACGGTGAACTCAACAAGTGCCAACAAGACACAACACTCTTAACTAAAGGAACCAGAGATTCCTGAAGGGAAAGAAGGAGGAGCAAAAAAAAAAGAATTGCTTGTGTTAGTCACTGCCAAAACTAATAGAAGTCTGAAAAGTCCCCGAGGAAGCCCACATGGGAGGTAAAATTTACCCTTACTGAGACCATTATTGATTTTCTCTTTACCTTTGGAGTGGACTGAAACAGAGGTAATGCTTAGGGGAAAGACGAAATATTCTAATGAAGAATATGAAATAGGTTAATGCTTCTGCACCAGGGACTGATTGATTTTTAATGCCAGGTTTAAAAATATACTTATGTCAATTATAATACAAATATATGACTCACCTATATTCCTTTGAGGGGGATAAAATACCTGAGGCATGGATGGCCTCCTAAGCAGCAACATCATTGCTAATATAAGCATTTTGCTATATCATCATCTAATTATCACCTGCAGGGCATTAATCAAAGCACCTCATTGAAAGTGGGAAAGAGCTTTGCTAAGGACAAATGATTCAGCACAGAATCTTCTAATGAGTACTGTCATTTCAAATCCTTTTCACAAGTGGGTAGAGTATAAATGATAAGTAAAATGCAAGCACATATTATGTTTATTAATAAAATACAAGTGCCATTACATTTTTTCTATAGTTACAATCATCAATTTTACCCTGAAACTGCCCTATCGCATAATGTGCATAAATACGAAAGGCACTGCATGTTGAAAAGGCATCCCAGAGAGACAAGATGTGGATGGTGTGAAGGGTGGATGTGGGGAACCGAGTGGTACAGATGCCTCCACTGACAAAGAGAAAGGCATATGGCTTCCTTCCTCCCTGGTGTGCCCGGGTCTCAGACAGAGCTATAGATTTCCCTGTGATAAGCTTCTGCTCGCGCACTCCACTGAGAAGATATTTTGTATGCCACAGAAAACCAAGATGTTTGCATTCCCACCAATCCAGGGATAAGGCATTTTCCTCATGCAGACACAAAACATACAGTACATGAATGTTTAATGGAGGCTAAAACTGGGAGAGGGACAGAAAACAAGAACAGAGCAGGTTAAAAAAATATCTGGTTTCTCTCTATCAAAATACTAATTAAAATTCATGTTCATGGGGATGATTATACATATGTTTTTGAACTAAAAGTCTAACCTGGCACTATTTTTTGGCCTTATTTTTGTGACAACATTTTTGTCCATATGGCATGAAGTGAATCATTTTACATCTTTTTTTAAGCTCTATGTGTTTTTCTTGTTGTCTATTCCCTCTTCTCCCACCACACACACACTGGCAGCCGCTACCAAGTTACCAAATGCCAACTCAACCCTGCAAGCTGGCTGCATGGAGCTAGATAGTTCTGGCATTTCCTTTTCATTGCAGAAATATTCTGTGTGCGTGTGTGTGTGTGTGTGTGTGTGTGTGTGTGTGTGTCTGTCTGTCTGTCTGTCTGTTTTTTTCTCTCCTTCTCTCTCACACCCCCACCCACATACAGACCATTGAGCACACTGAAGATTTCTCTCCTGTGCTCCTGAGAATCCATTCCTCAGGCTTCTGCTCAGCTCCAGTGTGTGTGCCACAGTTGCCAGTCTGGTGTGGATGGTCGACTGCACCAGCTTCTCTCTCTGGTCCCTCTCACCCTGGTCTTTCTTCTCTACCCACTCTGATAATTAGTGGTTCACTTAAGAACTGCTATAAATTAATGGTTAATCAAGCCCATGTAATTAGTTTAGTCACAGCAAAGTATGAAAACTGATTGTCCAGTGGTTCTCTCTTCCAAACCCACTTTTGTTACAAGAATCCATGTTCCTACTTCTGCAGACAGGACAATGTTCCTTACTGCAGTTCAGCCACACTGCCTGACCGTTTGGGTCTTGGCTGGCACACATTTTGTACACGTGCTGCCTCCACCAGCATCAGGCACTGCTGAGTTTGTGTGGAAGGGCAGCAACTCCACCTAACAAATGTAACTTTAACAACAGTAAAACAACCTAATAGCTTAACATACCAGGGGGCTAATGTGGCGGGCCATTTACTGCTGCACTAAATAGCCCCGGTTTGATTCTCATCGCCAAGTGTCGAACGGAGAATTGCAAGGCAGGAGTAGCTCCTAATTCATTAGATAAAGGGGGTCATTGCTCATAAGGCTGGGGAAACTGTAGAAGGATAAGAAATGGAACGAGGCATTCCCTTTTCAAATGCCATTAATACATCGGGTACCAGGAAAGCAGAGTCACACAAGGTGCGGGCTTTTTTCTTGGCCCTCATATGCCACCTTCTAACTCTGAATAAGTTTCCTTTATTCTGCTGTGTTCAGACAGGAAGAAGCTAAAGGCAGAAAGAATCCTAATACTGAGACCTGTTATTTGTAAATCAATTTGACACTCTTGGAACAAAAGCAACATCACAAGAACAAAGTATGATGTAGCCCTGGCTGTAAAATGAGCCACTACTGAGATGTCCCTGCCAGCTATTCTGCCTCATGAGCCCTGAAAAAGTTGCTGTGGACAGTTGTGACCTGGCTAATAGGCTAGGCAGGAAAGACACTGCTAGCAATAGAAGGGAGAGTAGAATTCTTAACATCGCTACATCTCATAATATTGTCTGTCTTTCTTTTGCCTCTTTATTTTGATTCCTGGCAGTTATAAACAGTCCTGAATTGTCATTATAAGGTTACGTGGACAAAACAGTTTGCCTGTCTGGATTTTTAATAGAAAAGATATAAAAATAAAAAATGTCAAATGATGTTCCTAAAATGGGACATCTTTATTTCCTGAACATTAGCCTTAAAACAACTGATTTCTCTAATTTCTGCCATCACTCAGATTGGCCTTGAATTACCTCCCAATAGGCCTCCCATGTGCTTCTAGATGAGAGTGTGTAATGGGGGATCTGTTAATTAACTAGAAGCAAAGTTGCTCGGTGGGGATCAAACACTGGATACGTCCTAAAACTCCCACAGAGAAGATGAAATGCAGCGCAAACTTTAAAGACTTCCCGTCATTAGCTGAGACCTTGCTGCTCCTGGCCCAGACCCCTCCTGTTTCAGAGAACAATGAGGACAATGATGGCAGAAATGAAATAGTGCAGCCAGGAACAAAGGAGCTGGCTATTTACCGGTAGAAAAAGAAAGAAGAGGGGGAGGGCGGGAGAAAGACAGAACTTTCTTTTTCTGCGGTTCCTGTCTACTTTTAATTAATTTATGACTGCCAGGGAATTGCACAGAGAACACACCCAAGTGCATTATACCCCAAGCACAGGGTTCATATATGGAATATCCACTGTTTAATCCCAGGGAAAGACAGAGAGGGACACTGGGGAAAGAGAGAGAGCAAGACAGAAGAGGTGAAAAAGGACAAATTATGGGATTGAACTTTTACTCTGAGCATCAAGGTTCAAACTGGAAGATGATCAAAACAAAAGAAAACAAAGCAACCAAACCCCAAGAGGAAAACAATCACTTAGATCAGTTCTCGATCACCATAAAACTGTGCCTCAGCACAAAGCTCAAATCTTACAATTTCCAGAGGTCTCCTGGTAACTGCCATATAAATATACATAAAATAGCGCACAATAGGAAAAGCACATAGTCATGATATTGATTTCTTGTTCCTTCCTGTTAAGTTGGAAAAATTCTACTGAAAATTCAGGGAGCTGCTGTCTACAAAAAGTTGACCTAGCCTTCATTTTGCATTCTCTGGTTTTGTAGAATATGAATCAAGAGCTTTTCCATATATCTGAAGTGCAGGATTCAGAGAGCAAATCCATTGACCCACAAGGTACACAAAGAGGAGCTTTGTCCTTCATGACTTCCTGTTGAAGTTCTCGCTTTAAGATGAACCAGTAAGGTAAAGGGAGCCATTATTAACAGGGGCTTACAGCCCTAGCCTTGTTCTCCGAGTTACAGTTGAAAATGATTAACCTGAAACTATTTCTTTTTAAATTTTTGATTGGCACATGATAACTGTCCACATTTTTAGGTACAAGTTGATGTCTCAATATGTGTACAATGTGTAATGATCAGAACACTGTGCTTAGCATATATACCACCTTGAACATTTATCATTTCTTTGTCATAAAAACATTCAAAATCTTCTGTTGCAGCTATTATGAAATCTCCAGTGTATTACTGTCATCTATAAAGCAAATTTGTACAACAGAGCATCAAAAGTTACTCTTCCTATCTCACTGTAACAGTGTACCTGTGGACCAAACTCTATTCCTGTCTCTCCACTATCTCAGCCTGTAATAATCACCATAATGATTTAGGTTCAAAGCTTATTGACAAGACTCACTTGTCTGTTTTCAAATCACACACTTAGAACAATCAGTGGAAACTCTGCAAATGAATAAAACAAGCAAACCCCACAGGGTTAAGTTTTGAGACTGTTTTTCTTACTTCTCTCCGACCTAATATGAAAGGGTTAGATTTTAATAAGCTCAACCACAGTCAACTCTAAGGAAAAGAAATTCTTAACCATATAGCTCAACCAAATGAAAATACTATATAATCAAAAGTGAATACAGATTAGAGGTTTATCATTAGCTGTTTGTATACCCAAAAGAGCATTAAAAATAAACTCCACAATGAAATGAAAGACATACTGTCAATTATCAAGAATCTTACATAGTGTCTCTACATATACAGTAAGGGATTCACAAAGACTAAGGGATTCCCAGGTACATTTTATGATTTATACGATTATGCCATTTCCCAATGATAACATGGCACGATGTTGGAACAGTCTGATAGACTTGGAATAAAAAGGCTAACATATTATTTCTGGCATATGAAAAACACGTGTGCCTTAAAAAACATTATTTACTCTTCCTGGTCTCATTTGCTATGGGGCTAATTCTCCTGATTACTTCCACAGGTCTGCTTTAAGTGTCAAATAATATAATATAGGTTAAAGTATTCAAAAATCCACCAATTTATGTTCAATATGATTGTTCTTTATGTATCCTAGAACAGTTCGGGGTCTAAAATAAAATATATTTAGGACCTAGCAATCAATGATGAGATTGCCAATTATTTTTAGATTTCATAATTTTCTTCCATCTTTCTTAACAGGTTTGTAAATCAATCTTTCTGTAATTCATCTCAGATCATTTCATTCTGCCTTTTATACACATTGTGTTTCTCTCTTTTTTCTATTTGCTTTGTTATCTACGAATAATGTTACACTATTTTGCCAAAATAGTAATAGCTTACATATTTTCTACTTTATTTTATACATTTTATCTTTCTAGTTATACAACATTCCATTTATATAATATTCTCTAAAATTCTTAAAATTTTTTGCTCATCTGTCAGTCCTTATGATAATTTGGGGAATAACTCCACAAACTTTCTTTATATTTAACAGGAGTTCAATAGGTAGTAGCAAAAGCAAAATAATGAAGAACAATAAGACAGGGCCACAATTATTGCTATAAAGAGAAGCAAGAAATTTCCTGACACAAAAAGAAATCTAATACTTAATATTGTCTTCTCAGGATTCAAATAACCAAAAATTATAAAATAACTTTATTCTTAGGACAGGGAAGAATCCTGATCATTAACAACATAACTAACAGAGAAGTGCTCTGGGACAAAAAAGCTGGCCAAATATTGCCAATTTCTGATTCTAAGTATGACCTCATAAGAATGAAACCTTATGATTTAATAATGCTATAGGATAAATGTATTTTGCTAGGTTAAAATATACAAAACCTGGTTTTAATTACCCCTGCAACAGCTCTGAGAAGTAGCTATAGTATACCAGTCATGATGTTCTATGTGGCCTATATATATATGCTATAAACATTTTTAAAAGAATTTTCATATCTCTAGAAATTGAGAGACTTCATATACTGTACTATCCCTTTTTGTGACTTTTTTTTAAATCTTGGAAGATCTGTCAATACTGTGCCTGCCCAGCCACGTGGCAGCAATATACTGTCCCGTGCTTGTCCTAGTCTTCACCACTTCTGTCTGCCTCCTGCAGTCAGTTAAGTTTTTGACACCTGAAATTTCAGAGGAGGCTTTGGGAGGGAGTAGTAAAATATTCAGACCATTTTTTTCTCAGAGTATAGATTTCACAGCTGTTCCTCTTATGCACAGCCTCATTATGAAAGATAAAAATGTGAAAACCAATAGAAAAATACAAAGTAATACATGAAAGAAATGAGTAAAATGAATAATACTTAACATAAATACAGAGATTGTGATAAAGAAAAATTTCTTTAAAGCACATGGTAAGCAATACAATAATGAGTAGTAATAAAAATACATAACACTAAGAAAATTTAATCAACAGTAAAAGTGAAAAAATTTAAAAGATGGGCAGCTATGAAAACAAAACAAATATAAAGACAAATTAATAGATAGAAATATGATAAACTAAAATTAAAACTAAAATTGTGTTTAGAAAACATAGGAACAAATTATAGGACTGTGACGTCAAATAATAATTACACAAACGTGCCATGTGGAAAAAGTTAATTTAACTTGGCAATTCAGAGACCAAAGCTTAACATTCCCTTGCATAAGCAAACTTTAAACTTTCAACTCAGTAAACCTCAGACAAGCACCCAATCTCCCACAAAGTTGTTGTTCTGAACCTAGGTCTACTTGAAGGAAACACTGATTAAGAAGGCTTGAGACTTCTCTGAATGTGGGACATTCAAATTAAGACTGGAATAGATGAAACTCTCAGTGTTGCTATTTGTTCCCATTTGGATATGGTGGAGCCAGCACAAAGAAGGCCTATATGCATATTTGGCAAAAAATAACCAGATAGATTTTTAAATAGATCCCTGGAAAGAACAAGCTGGAGAATGTAAGCATTCTTTTGCAATATGCTCAAAATGAACAGATCAAAGATCCAAATTTATGTTATTATGTTTATTTAGGAAAACATAGTGAAAAGAATAAAAGAAAGGCATGCCTTGCTCTACAAATTATTAAGAACACTCTTCAGGAAACTTTTCTTTGTTTCATGGACTCTTCATTCATATCTAATTTTGGCTGTTCAAATCTAAATATGGAGGCCAAGGCCAACTTTCTTGGACTTCCTATTGTGTTGGGGCTGGTCAATAATGAATGCTCAGATAATTTTAGTATCAATTTAAGAGGTCATGCCAGAAGACTTGTAATATTTTACTGTATACTAAACCAAAATTTTCATAAAATTTTATATTTTTTCAACATCATAGGAATATGAAAGATTCCTTATACCTAAATTTCTGCAATGACTGACATTTACCTCATAAGCAACAATTTCTTAAAAATTTCCAACACTATAATATTGAGCTCTTTGAAATGTATCACATATTTACCTGTCGTTCTAAAGAGAAAAGGTTAAAGATGATAACCTTTTTGATGGCTTGTAGTTACATAAGAAGTAGCACAATTATACTTTAAAAGATTACCAAGGTTTATAAAGTTGTTAAATGCTACACCAGTGGTTCTCACTAGCCCTCAGGGGACTTTCAGCAAAGTTGAAGGAAATTTTGTTTATCACAGTTATAATGGGAATGAGAGAACAGTGCTATACTAGCATCTAGTAGATGGAAGCTAGGATTACCACTAATGATTCCAAAATGCACAGGGCAACTTCTTCCCTTACTCACAATGCCCCAGCCACACTCCAAAAATTATCCAGCCCAAAATGTCAGCAATGCTCAGAATAACCAACCCTGCATTATACTAAATGGGCTCAATCGTCTGCACTACTTGCATCTGATTTTTATGGCCTGTTTTGCCTTTGTTTTGTTTGTTTTAATCTCATCCCCTGTATAGTCTCACTCCATGTGGACTTGAAGATGGCCCTTTATCTTTCTGACTTGCTTCACTATTCTGCTGTGGGCTTGGAAAACAATTTTTCAAGCTTCATACAATCATATAGCCTATGAAAGATGGCTTTAAAGCTATCTTATGAGTAAAGCTTGGCAGCTCAAAGGCATAGATTAAATAATTTTATGTTTTCTAAATTTATTTCTTGTTCATATTTATTCCCATTACTTCAGAATGCCAGACTTCAAATACATAATGAAAAATCACTGGTTTATTAAAAACTAAAGGATCAACAAATAAATGAGAAACACATAAAATAAAACAACAGCAGCAACCCTACATTAATCTGAACTCTACTAATACAAGATTAATAGTATCTTGGAAAAGGCTGAGCTTAAATGTGTTTTCTACCCTGGGTAACAGAATTATTATAGCCAAATGGATCTCATAAACATGACCTGGGAAAAGAAGAGCAGACATTTATCTTTTTACAAGAGTTCCCTTAATTATGTGTGTTACTTCTTTATGTATTTCATTATAACTTGAGATATAGGATAGTGCTTTAATATGTTAATGATACACAATTTTCATTCATATCTAAGTTCCCATATTTAGTCAAATTTGGCTATTTCATGTAATTAAAAGTAATACAATTGAATTTTTAAAAAATAAGACTTATATACAACATTTTAAGTTAGTCAAAAATTAAGAAATTATGACCAATAAGAACTTTGCATAGTATCTAAGTTTCCACATTTAGTCAAATTTGGCTGTAGCTGCCACCATGTTGATGAGTCTTTGCCTGATTTATGTTCACAGACTATTTGGTTATAGATTCCTTCTAAAAGGATTTGAAAAGCAGTAGTGAAAACCAAGGGAGAAATATAAGCAAGAAGGTGGATTTGATTAAGTTTCCAAAGCAGTTAGTTGGCAAGAAGAGACATTTACCAGACACCAATTTTTGTTTTGAATTTTTTACCCTTTCACCATAGGGACTTTAGTCTGCATTTTTAAATTATTCAAGGAAAGTGTCATGAGGGCATTTAAGTAGGTGAAAGTAATAAACACATTGGGAGTTCAGTGAAAGGTCAAACACAGCCCCCTCCCAAAAAAAGGTCAGTATCCACAACTCAAAAGAAAAAAAAAGCAGATCTGAAATGCTTAGTAATTTCTCTAAAAGCCTTATATAGGACATCACTAGGGAAAGAACTGAGGAACAAATATCTACTGGAAATGAGAAGCTGCCAAGAAATTATTTATTTTCGTAGGAAATTGATTCAGTAACTGCAGAGTACAATTCCTAATGGCTTGTGTTTTCTGACTTTAGTATGTTGTTGGGTGTGAATGAATGTTTTATTAACTCTAAACCTCCACTGGAAGCCAAGCTGAAACACTGGAAAGGTAGAAATCCAGAGGAAAAGCCTCTAAACTCCTCCTCAGCACCTTAGGTCCTGCTCAACCAAAGTTTCAGAGATCATTATTCTATCATACCCTGCAATTTTTGTTTTGCTTTGTTCTGTTTGTGGTGCAAGGGATTGAACCCAAGGCCTCACCCGTGTTAGGCCAGTGCTCTGTCACTGAGTCTACTGAACTACACACCACTTTACCACTACAATATTTTTAAACTGGCTGGTGTGCTGTGATATGGAATGAAATGAACCTTTATTAATTAATTGGGCTTTATTTGGCCAATACCAAAGTTGTCAATAAAGCATATATAACTTGTGTATGTGGATTAGTATTAATAAACATTTCAAAAATCAGACGTTAAAAGTTTGCTTTGTAATTTCCTTCAAAGTAACTTAAATTTTGAATAATATAAACTCAAAGCAAACCCTTTGCTTTTGCAACTCTTTCTTAGATTTGTTTTTTTCTATAAGCAATCAGACAAGAAAAAAATAATGTAACAATTACTAAGTATTTGGAATAATCAAGTTGTCTTTTTCAAAACAAATAAAGTAAATTCATTTTGACATTAATGACATATTTTCTTATGTAATTACCTGTTTTTATGTAAATATACTGTTTATACAGCTAGCCTCCAAAAGTCATTTTAGGTTGTTATTTTGCCTGATATTTCCAATAAATTTTCTACAACATGAAGTACAAATGATGATCTTCTAATAACTTATACATAATAATTTTACTTAAGGGAAGTGATATGTGAAAAGTGAACTTCAAAGGTTTTGTTATTTCATTAAAAGAATGACTTCAGATTACAATGATTATCAGAATGCATGAAAAATAAGTCCATCTTAATTCTCATTTAGGAGAAGAGAGACAATGGAGCCATATATTTTTAAATGAATATGAGATTCTCTTTCATGTTGAAAAAGAAAGGAGCAAACACTTACCTTTTCTTTTGGACAGTTCTTTCCCATTTTTCTTCTTTTCTCCCATTCTTATTCTTACTTCTGTTGGGACAGTGTGCACCAGAACACACACATACATTTGTACCACTGAGGACAATGGCAGTTGCTGAGATTGCAAATGAGAGTCACCAAGGTTGGGAAAAGAATGGAATAGCAAGCATGTGCTCTAAGCACCTTCATCCTCCTCACAGCCCAGAGACCCACTGGGTCACAGTGACTAAGATGCAGTGCACCAGTCCTCATGTTGACCACCTCAATGGAAGAGGAGCATTCTCCAAGTTAGAAAACAGTTACCAAGAATAAGAGGCAAATGGAAACTGTCCATTTTCTTGTTTATACACTTCTTTTAGGATAAGAAAGAGAGAATTAAGTATAATAAATAGCCATAACACTAATACATATATTTCTGGGAAAATGTAATGTTACGGGAAGAATGGATTATGGATCAGGTCCCTTTTACAGTAAAATAGTATCTTTCCTTCCCATTGAGAGTTGAGAGGCAAAAGGAGGCTAGAAGAAGGAAAGGGCGGGGAAGCAAAGAAGGAAGAAGAAGACAAAAATAAATAAATAACTCACTCACCCGCTCATCTGGAGCGAGTTAAGCACTATGCTAGGCACTTTCCTGAGCAGTCTTGTCCTCATTAGTTGACATGCGATGCTACAAGGAACCACACTGATTTAACTCTCAATTCCTACCTTTTTTCTACCTTCTTGGATGCAAAATATCTTAAATCATTCAAATTCTGAACCTCACTTTAGGCACACCAGACTCCTAATTGCTATTTTGTGTGTGGCTTACTACAGTGTGCTCTGAAGTAGGGCTTCTGCCTATCTCAACATTCCAAGTCAGAACAGAAAGGCTTAATCACATATATACTGCCTCTCCCCAAAGCTACTTTAGCTCCAAATTGTTCGCTAGTGCGTAGGTCATGAGAGCAAACAAAGGTTTGACAAATGAATAGATTTGCTTTTGTTATTTATAAGCATGTGTTGCTAGATTGACTACAATAGAAATACCAAATTTCGATCAGGGTGAGAGAAAAAGGTAACAATCTTCAGAATCCCAATGTGATCATTATTCAATATTTCATTACAATTGCTGCTCAGAAGAAGTTCTAAGAATAAATATGGGAAGTGAATTACTACACTATGGAAAGGGAGAATTCTACAAATAACTGCAGTGAAACTATTTTATAAAAGCTTACAGTATCAATGCTTTGACAGTATATCATGGCAACAAACAAAGAAGACATAGATCGTTATCAAACTTACCACTAAATTTTCTTAGCAATAAGAAATGAAGCAGAAATTTATGCCAGAAAATAGCAAATTTTATCACTGTCAGAAGATTTAAGCCTTCACATTTTGCCCCAACCTGCATATTCTGATATTTTTTTCCAGGCTTAATTTTGGCCTAGTGTGCCTCATTTTTATAGAACTTTGAAACTAGAAATCACCAGCATGGGGAAAGACCATTAAAGGCAGAGGTGTCTCCTATAAGCACAACATGTGACCGAGTAATATTGTCTGGATTAGCAGCTTTACAGCCTAACCAAGCCCTGGAGCTACAATTATCTGGTTGCATTAAACTGAAATCACCTGAAAAACTTCACACTGAACAAACCCTTGGAAATGTCTAATCTGCCAATTTACACTTTGGAGAAAAAGTGGAATTCAGTTGTTAAAAACACAAAAATAAAATTTTCCTCTAAGAAAAAAGTCTCAAAACTAGAATAAGGTCCAAAAACATGTCTGCCATTTTTTTAATGGCATTTCTTCACTTTCAGTTAAAAAGAGATTTAACCTGACCATTCCCATTCTAACCAATGTTCTAAGTATATATGTTTGATAAGGTTCCTGGAGACATAAGGAATAAAATTGCATTGCCACAGAGGGAATACACAGCTCCAGATATGAGGCATTATGGTAATTTTAGCACAATGTATGTATCTTTTTATATACATAAAGTTATGGCACTATATAAAGAAATCCTTAAATGTGACATACACTGAAGTCCTATTTACTGCCTGACTATTCCTTTTAAAAAAATAAAAACTACATGTAGTAGTTGTATTAATATTAAACTGTCTCCAAAATTCATTTTAGTTTGAAGTGTTTTCCTTTACTTTGTAAGATATGGCCCAATTATATACCCTAATTTAAAATTCCGATTTTTAGGAAGAGATAATGGCTATTTATTGGCATATCAAAGGAGCTGATCTCAGACCCAAACCTGGCTCTCACTATCCTCTCTTTTCTAACAACTCACTTGCCATTTGTTGTTTTCTGTTTTCATTTGTCAGTATTGATGCTAAGAATTCATTGTGTCAGGCTGCAAAATATTCTATAAAACCACATTTTCCCTAAGAACAACAACTTTTCTGAACAAAGATTCAAAGTATGGCAATCTGTGCTGTATCTTGAAGTCAATGTCCAGATTTCCATATAATAAAATTAAATTCTTAAGTGTTTGTAAGTATTCAAATTATTTTACACATTATTGTTTTATTGGCTAAATTCCTCTTGGGGCAATAAGTTAGTTTCCCAGTTCTCCCCTTTAATAAAATCAGTAGAAAAATATCACTTTTAATCTCAGACTAATGTCTAACTACATATAGCAAGACTGGCAAGACTGGCTGCTAAATTTTACTCTAGAACGCTTACGCTCAGTTGCAAGTAGAAGAAACTCATTACAAAATGGTCCAATTCCATCAAGTGGCTCTTACTAGTGAACAACATGTACAATGAATATATTGCTTTTTTCATACAATCATTCTATTTCCATTAAAATTAATATGCAATGTAAATTTTCAACTGGAGATTATACAAAATTTTCTTGATGACATGATTTTACAACAATGTATTCACTGTAAATAGGTTTCTAAATCACTTTTCTAGGGCTACTGTTTCACTTAAGTGTAATGGTTTATGTGTGGTGCCTCGAAATAAATAGAAAGATTGATTAAATGTACTCTGAACTTGCTCCCTCCGTTTTTACAAATCTATAAAAATAGAGAATGCCTAAGCATTCCTCAACATTATTGGAAAGAATTGAAGCTTCATAATCAAGATTTCCATTACTGTTTTTATAACTAAATCATGTTCTTGCAATTAAAAATAAAGTATGCTACCAGTATATATCAATACATCCAAAATCATGAGATACATTTCTACTAGTTAAAATGAATCTAGATATGGATACAAGTTAAAATAGTTTTGGTATAGACAATTAGATTTTAAATACATGAAGGGCTTTGCATGATTTGATTACACCAGCTTCTTTGTTCCTATTTTATAGTTTAAAATTTCTTTTAATGAAAATTTGAAATGGAAAACTTGTTCAAAGCAAGAACAAAATTTGGGATGCTTAAAAACAATTTCTCACTCTTCCTGGCCAAGACTATACAGGAGGGTCACTTAAATGAGAACTAAAGCTTATATCTGGACAATACCGCCAATGAAACTCAATGAAAGACAAAAGCCATTCTCTTACAGCACAAGGTATGCTCTGCAGAGGAAAGCCTTATTTCTAGTTTGCAGCATAAGGATGACCAAAGGTATCTCTGGAGAGGACATGGAAAGATTTATTTTGCTTTCAGTCTCCATGGAATATTCAAGCTCATTAGGCTGCCTTTCAAAAGTTGTACACTTAAAATCCACAGCATGTAGCTCTGGCAACCAACAAAGTTGCCATTTGTACGATATTGATAGTCTGGATTTCCCTTCAATTTATATTTCAAAAATACAGTAAGTAATGGATGATTCATGAAAACTAATCAGCCACTAAAATTTGTGACTGTAATTCAAGGCACTGGGAATAAAATAAGTTTTCTTACTGTAAATAGTTTAAATTTTTTAATGAATTGGAGCACATGAAAATAAAAATAAAATTAAGGTTACCAGAATGATTTTTATAACCATTTATCACCTCTAAGAACCAAAATAACTCAGTTATGAAGACTGAAGCTTATTCTTTTGGTCAGGTAGAGCTAGCTGGCCATCAAAAGTTAATTTGCTTATTTTGTGAAGTTATATGAACAACCGCAAAGATTTTTACAGAAAAATAAATGTCATAAAGATGGGAGGAGTATTAATAAAATTTGAAAACCTTAAACTGAACTAATTGATTTGGAGCTATACACTGGTTAGAAGCTATTTTCTGATATAGGAGTGAAGAAAAATATTTAACCTGGTTATGGCTATAAATATTGCATCTCTTCTAAATTAAATCAATTTTCTTGATGAAACTAATTTCTTGCCTGAAAGGAATTAAAATAATTTCATTACAAAGAAGGTTTTGCTATAGTTCTGCTTATTCTCTTCTGAAGCAAACCTTTCAATGCATGTGTCATAACATGTACAAAAATATGAGGACTTTTACAAAAATATGAGGACATTTTGAAAATGCTAGAATAGAGCAATATAGAAGATTCATTTTCAACTTTGTACATCAACCTGATCTTTATTTCCATTGAGTTTGGTTCATCTTCTTAAACCATCATTTTCTTATTCCAAACATGTATTTATATGCTAGAATCAAAGGCATGCAAATTAAAACTGCAGTGTGATACACTTTTCAACCGTCCTACTGATGCAATTTTAAAAGATCACATACAGTACTAACAACTGAGAGAATAGATACTCGTATATAGTTAGTGAATTTGTAAGCTTGTATACTTTCTGCAATTGTCAATGTGTGAAAATTTTATGTGTGTATGATTTTTACTGCAGCAATGCCACATCTAGTAATCTTCCCTCTATATAAAAAACCCTCTAAGTATTCATGTATACAAATATGTATTTGAAGTAGCATTTTGCAAATCAAATAATGGGTTATAAATATAATGTATATCAACAGAATTAAAGACTTCAAGAACATTTTAAGGGGAGAACAGATATATGTATCAAGAGGATATAAAATAAACAGTTAAAGTTGTTATATCTGGGGAAATGAGATTATGGAGACTTGGTTTCTCCTTTGTAATTCTATTACTTGGAATATTTAAAAAATAACTTTCATTTTATAATCAGAAAAAAGTAATAAAAATTTAAAACTGTCTATGTATAATCCTGTGCATTTGACCTTTAACTCCTGTTTCTTCTGTGAAGGCACTTCTTTTCACACAACTAATCCATAGAAGTATCAGTCTTTATGTATTGTTTGGATATAATTAAACATAGTCATTCTACAAACCCTAAACTGCCTCATATCAGCATTACAAAATGATTTAACTAACTAATCACTTACCAAAAGAGCAACAGAATTTTTCAGTCATTTACTATACATATGGCTATTATGTACTTTTTGTCTGTAATTATTACTATAACAGAATAGGCTGAAAGTCCTTTAACATAATCTCAAATAGGCTGAGGATTTAGCTCCGTGGTGTGGCCGCGTGCCTTGCAAGTGCAAGGACCCGAGTCTGATCCCTGGTACCAAAATAAAATAAAATAATCCCAAATAGTAAGGTTCTAGGACTAATTTAATAAAGCTTCTTCATCTAACTACATTTGGAGTTTCTGCATGACTATAAATATTCTTAATTTTCAGATGGTCAAATTAACAATGACAACTCTTCCAGGTCATGATCTATGTATCTCTTATATGGTTGTGCTACAGTTAATTTGAGCTAAGCCTATTTATCAATTTGGATACTGACCAAAGTTACCACCTACTATGTTACTAAGATTTAAATCTTGAATGCAAGCAAATTGATATAAAGTTGGTGGTTTTATAACAAATCATAGGATTCCATATTTGGAAGAGGAAAAGGAAGGGTGGGAAAATAAACAGGCTTTATCACTTTGCTTGTGGTAGTGAACTTCACTAAACTTTAGCTTGTGTGATTTTCCATTTAATTTAGAATAGATGGGTTGAAAGATCTTAAACTCCTGAAAGGATCTGCAACACCTTGAATAACAGTGCCTTCCCTTGCATGGGACAAAGACACTTGGGGTATAATGGAGACCTAGGGTGCACGTAAAGTGGATGTATTGGTGTGTTCTCTGGTGGCTTCTCTTAACTTTATCTTTCATACTCCCACTGGTCTTCCTTCAGCCCCTTCTACTTAATGTGAGTGGTCACTCCAGGGCCTCTATACTAGTTTTGGTGCCTACACATTCTTCCCCCACTTTTCAGGTAGGCAGAACTAAAGAGAATATTTGGGGAGCTGAGCACTCTTTAGCAGGAATCTCGGTGCTTAGCTTCCCTCTGCAAACTACAGTGCCACCTTGAGAGGATTAGGTAAAATGATCAGGTAAAATATGGAGAGCACAGGGCTTGCAGCACAGTAAGTGCTCAATAAAGGCTAGCTACTGTCATGAATATTACCAATTATATTATTCATCTAGTTACAAATGACCCCAGTTTCAGGAAAAATTTCTCTAAATTCCTGCTTATTTCAAGCCTTCCTATCAGAGAGCTCATCACAGTGTCTACCCATCCTTTGTAGCATTCAGTACAATCACAATTTTACATTGCTTTGTGTGTTTGTTTAGTTAGCACTAACTTTTCTTATTCCTGGACTCTGAGATCTATGATGCCTCTGAACACGAACTACATTTGGGGAGTATTTTTTTCCTTTTTGTTCTCCTTCTTAGCATTTTAACTTCAGCACCTAGGATGGCACCTACTAAATAACATAACTTTAAAGTATTTATCAGTGAGTCACTGAATTAATGAACATAAAAACTAGGGAATAAAAAACAATTTTTGAATTAAAGAAACCAAGGCAATACACTTAGGAAACTTAATTTCATCTGTCTGTAACTTGATCTGAAATTTGCTCTGTATCCTGGCCACCTTAGTAGAATTAGGCAGATGGGATAACACACTTGGTCAATTAAAATCTATACCAGAGGGCCGGGGATTTAGCTCAGTGGTTCTACCGCTTGACCTGAGTTCGATCCCCAGTACCAAAAAAATAAAAATAAAAAAATAAAATCTATACCAGGGTCTTTATCAGTATTGAGATGTGGAAAGAGGACTGTAAATATGTATATAACATATGTGTGTCTTCTATGCCCCATGTCTAGAATTATTTTGTGTGAAAATTGACTAAGTTTTAAGAAGATTTAAAACTGGCAAACATTACCAATAAATTTTAGATAATAACCTAAACATCTGAGCAATAAGACATGTAAAATACAGGGCAGCTTAGGAAATGGTCCACATATGAAACTCAAATTTAATAAATAAGCAACTTTACAAGAAAGGAAGAAAAGCTCTTTAGTGACAGAAAGGGAGAAATACCCATTTTAGGTATCTGTGACTTAATTTGTGAAAATTCTACTTATCCAAAACAGTAAATGGCTTCAAAGTAGAATTGTATATTTAGCAAATATTTTATTTTATTAGCATCTATGCTAAACACTAACACCACTGAATAGCATCAACTGCCATTTCAGATTCAGGCAAAAAGTTCAGTCTTTGGCCATAAAATCTGTGATTTTCTTTCCTTTTTGAGGGTACAGGATCTCATTATATAGTTCAAGGTGGCCTTGGACTCACTACATATCACTACATAGCCCAGGATGGCTTTGAACTTGAGGTGATGCTCCTGCCTCCTCCTGGGTGCTGCTATTACAGGTGTGCACCACCATGCCTGGCTAAAATCTGTGACTTTCAACAGTGTTACACCACTGGGATACATACATTTAATATTTTTTGTTTTAGTCTTCTTGAATCTTATATTTTAATAACATTTTCTTATAAAATGTCTTCTTAGTTGTCATATCACATTGACTATTTAAAGTGTTTAATTTTTTGCCTATTAGTTTTCCTGTTGATTTTCTCAAGTTATTTATAGTCACTAATTTTTCAAAAAGAGTGGTTGAAGGAAAATATTTTATGGTGGCCATATCACTCACTGTCAATCATATCAAATTTAATGTTTCAAACTGAAAAAAAAATGCTTGGAAATAGAAATAATAATTCCCCATTGATGATTTTCAACCTAGCACCATATCACCTGAAATGAAACTGTAAGAGACTCAGAGCCAGGAATACATTCTCATGTTATCAACTTTGGTTTGTTTTTTTTTCTTAATTCTAAAATGTTGGCTCTTTTGCCTTAGTTCCTCCATATTACAAACACTGGTATGTTGGCAGCTAATCAAGTAATGATTGGAAAGTGTTTAAAGCTTAAATATTCTTGGAAGAGAAGTAGTGTACAGGTGCAAAGTAAAAGAAATTTTTTAAATGTTTCCCACAAATTGAGAACAAAATCAAATTCTTGTTGGGCCATGTGTACACAATGATAAAGTAGTTCAACACCACTGCCACTGCAGGGAAATGGGCTTTCCTGGGTTTGATTCATCTCATTTATTCTTGTATACCCCACACACTCCTGAAAAGTTTTGAGATGGCCTATCGTGACACTCAATATAAAAAGACCACAGGGGCTGGGGATTTAGCTCAGTGGTTCCGCCACCTGCCTCATAAGCGCAAGGTCCTGAGTTCGATCCCGGGTACCAAAAAAAACAAAAACAAAAAAGACCACAGGTAAAGAATAAAAGGAGAGGAGACTTATGAAGCGGCCATATAAAAAATAATCCTAAGAGAACAAAAATACAAGATTTCTACTAATTACTTTCAAGGAAGAAATACGACATCTGAAGACTCCATTTTTTAAAAAATAAACAAAAACAAGACTGTTTCTCAAGAGATGAAAAAGGTTCCAGTCTTCAACAAGAAGAATGATTTATTTTTGGAGATGTCACAGACAGGATGTTCACTGATAAAAAAATACTGAGTGTTTGCTATGAGTAGCACTATGGCAGAGGGTTGAGACACCAAAAGGAGATAAAAGACTGCTTTCTTCCCTGTTGGAGTTTATATGCTAGCAAGGCAGATGAACATTAATCATCTAATCACAAAAAAGAACTAGGAACACAGGACAGTGGATAATATCTAGACTGCTTCCCTGAAGAAGTTAGGCTCAAAACCTATCCAATGACAAGAATTTACTCAGCAAAAAGGTGCGATCAGTAGGGAAGAGAGAATTTGTGCTAAGAGATGGAACATACAGGAATTTGGGGCCTTGAAGACCAGGAGGAAAGATCATAGTGGCTGAAGCAGAGACCCCTGCAAGATAATGCTAAGGGATCTGCAGAGGTAGTGTAAGCACAGCCTTGGGGATACAGTAAGTCTTCACTATGAAGCAGGAGCTCTTTATAACTAGCTTTTTTAAAACCAATGACATTTTCTATCAAATCATTTCTCACATTTTCTCTTAAGTTTAGAGCTTGGGGAAAGTCTTTCTGGAGCTTATCTTTCGAGGTGAAGTTTTACTGAACTTGTCAGAAAACAAATAGTTTAGAAGTAATTGTGTTGAACCTCCCTCTTCAGGGGAGAAGAAAAAATGAGAATAGAACTTTCCAGAAGCACACTGTGGGGAGGTGAATGGGAGGCTCACAAAGGAAAATCTGATTTTGGCTTGTGGTGATTTTGCTTTGAGAGAGAAAATTCTGAGCATAGCTCCAGGGACCACCATGCTCAGAGAACTAGTATTTCTGAGATGTACAAATTGCAACCTTCAGGACACTGGGCATAAAATGTTGGGACCTACTATTATTGTATTTGAAGGCAAAAAAACAGGAAGTTCTTTTTTTAAGTCTTTATAGGTCTATATTCTTTCTCTCCTTCATGTTCATTTTTTTTCCTATGTAGTGTCTTTGTTGCTCTCTCACCCTCAGTATAGATCTTTTTTTTGCTGGCTTGGCTAGCATTATTTGTTTATGCTTTGAAGGATATTTTGTTCTAGGTGAATGTGTGATACAAAGGAAATGATGAATAGGACAAGATCTTTTCGTTCAAATGATTGAAGGAAGGTGGTGCCACAGAAAGGCTAAGAAATCACACAATGGTGACCATGAGTGGAACTAATGGTTAAAAACATCTCCCTTCTTTAAAAAAGACGCCGAAGAACAGCTCCCACAGATGTTAACAGTCCATAATGCCCATGCCGTTGATCAGCTTCTGCACTGACGATGATATTTGTCCCAAAGTGATCATTTCACACTTGCCCATTACATTACCTGGAACACTAAATGCTTTGCAAATACTTAGTCTTAAATGAAATGTTTTACCTGTACTGAGGAGGGTGAATGCAAAGAAGTCTTTCAAAGGATAGTTGCCCTGCTAACCAAATTCCTTCCCATCCAGTGTTTTCCTAGGCAATCACTGGTTTTCACCCTTGATTTGTAAGACTGATAAAACTTGTCCCATTCAATTGAAAGAACTTATTAACAAGCAGAATTTATCACTCTATAGGGTAATAAGGATGAAGTAGAAATATGAATGTGTAAGTTTATTTATAACACAAGGCCCTGTTCAAAAAATCATTACCTGTTTTAGACTTTTCAGGGGCAGGTTTTGGTGTTGTCTTTTTTCTAATCCTACATCTAATCAGACAGCAGCCTGTAACTTTCCTCATCATTACATATGGCCTATTGACAGTTGACAACAACTTTACTTATCATTACATATGGCCATTTACAGTTGACAGCTGTCACCCAGGCAAGTTCACATACGTTGCTTCACAATCACATGGCATTGCAAAAAGCAGGGTGAGATCTGAGGCCAACATGCCATTGATCAGCCAGTTAAAAACCTCTGCAGCTGGAAACCACTTCACTGAATCGGGACAGATCTCACACATTTAACCTAAGCATGTTGCTGTCTTTAACAGTACAAATCAGTACAATGAAGTAGTTTTGTTTTTTTTAATGAAGTAGTTTTTTATTTCACTGAATACATTTGGAGCACCTTTATTCTGGTACTAGTTTCTGGCACTAGTGCTTTTTCTCCTTTTATATTCAGGTTCATTTTCCTCAGAAAGAAGGGAAATGAGATTAAGAAATTAAGAACCAAAAATCGTGCTCCTCAAGACTGTGAAGTAAGCATATCTCCACTTTGAACTTGATCAAGCACTGCAGTGAATGAGAGTTCAGAAGAGTTAGGAAATAGCAGTTAAATCATGAAGATACAAAACCATAGAAATCTATCTATTCCTAGTCCCAAAATTACCTCTCGTTTGAAGTACAACAGAAGACAGTTGCTACTACTGTGATGAACGAAAGTTTGTGATGCTTAAGTTTTGCTCTATTTCAATTTTTTTAAAGGGGGGGGGTTATAAATCATGAGAAGTAAATGTGCCTCTATATAATCTCTTCAACTACCACATTTTCCATTTACATTTTTCACCTAGCACATAAATGCAGTGCAGTATTTATGCCTACCTATTCCAAGCAGGTCTTATAGAAGGGATTTTAGCCAGGACACAAATCACTTGCAGCTAGTGAATTCTAACCTTCATTACCCCAGCGAGGGATAGACTTTTGAGACATAGCCTAAACATGTCAAAAGGTTGGTTTTCCATTAATACCAGCAGGAATAGAAAATGACACTGCAGTTGTCCTTGGAACAGAGAAGCTGACAGGTTTGCTGAAAGGTTCAGCCACTGTAGGATTTTGTTAAAAATCTAAAGGCAGCAGCATTTCTCTTTGAAGTTCTGAAACATCTTAGAAATCAAAAAGCTCAACAAAGAATAACATGGACAATGGGTTTTTCAAAACTCTATTTTTATTTCACTTTTAAAATATTATGCCTACTAATTTAGAATGTCAATGTATTCAAAGGTACAAAGTAAGTTCATTAAGAATTATCACTGAAGATACCCAAATAGACTTCCAATTCAAAGGATATATGCCTAGGTCTAACAAGTCTAATTTAAATCCCCTACTTTTCCCTTGCGCATTCCCAACACCTCTAATTGAAAGGCACTTAACAGTTACAGACCACAACCCTGAGTATTACCTACTGGCTCTCAAACTGAGGGTTTTTTCCATACAGAATGTGAAAAATGAGACTTCAGGTCACTTGTGCTTTAATTCTGGTAGTTTTTTCTAGCTAACATCAACATATAAATATTATAGTAAAACCAAAATCCAGGACTAAATTTCCTAAAACTGGCAGCTCTATTTATTCTTTATTAGAATACTCAAGAGAGAGATACACAGATGTTAGATAGCAGCAACAGGCTGAATGAATCAGCTCAGATGACACAAGAACTTAATCTTACCAAGACTTACAGAGTTAAACAAGCTGCACCTCTTCTACCACATGGCAGGTCTGCATTATTATTCTTATTTAACGTGGTTCATTCTCATTCAATGTATGCTAAAACTGAGTAACTGCAGGAAAAACACAGGTAGTAGTTAAGACTTCCAATGCAGAAAGTCCTTCCATTCTGTTAGAGCTCAGTGAACTGAGATTTCCCTCCAATTTAGGGTGGCTGCTGTATATAACAGCTACCTTCTTTCCAACACACCCTTACTTCCACCAAAAAAGTAACTTAATATTTGCTTTCCTCCTAGCAACTAGTGACATCACAGGCTCCTCCAGTCCCTAGCCACTACCTCACTCAACCCCACCTCAGCTCCTACAAGCCCCTATAAAAGGCACTTGCTATCCTGGCCATATTGCTTTTGTCTCTCCTTTGTTCAGAGACAGCCCAGCAGATCTGTTCCCCTAATAAAGGCTTGTTGTGGCCTGGTCTGGTCTTGGTTTTTGGCCTTTTACCTGACAGGAACAAGACCCCAGAGTATGGAACTTTGGCAAGCTGAGTACTTTAAAATGAGGGAGACTGGAAACCCTCAGAAGTAAGGTCTCTCTGACTGCCTCCTGCCTTCCTGTCTCTGGCTCATCTTTTCTACTCTAAGCAAGTCACTGAAACCAGAATTCCTTTCCCCAAGGTGTGTTGTAGAGACTAGAACTCCTCTCCCCTAAAGAAAGTTCTAAAGCCTAGAAAGGTCATTCTTCTAAGAGGAAGTAATGCTACACAATCAAGTCAAGAACTATCTAACCAGGCAGGCCTCACTGGGCGCCCACCCCAGTCCCTTCCTATTTGAGCCCACCCTAGTGTCGAATCACATTACTACATGGTGGCTTCCTTCTCTTTCAAACCTAAGCATAAAACAGACAGTTTTAACTGAGTTTTTGGGTCTTCATTCTGAAGATTCCTGTGGCTCGTAAAACTTGGATTAGGTAAATCTGCTTTACTTTTATCTTGTTAACCTGTTGACCAAGACTATAATAACAGGTAAGAAAAGACAACTTTTAACACCTGCAATCCCCTCACCCAATTTATAAATGTCTTCCTTGAGTACCAAAAATTAATTATTTCCTACACTTAACGAAGACTACCATTTACTGCTTTGTCTCCTTTGGTTCGACAGTCAATGTTATACTATAAATGTGAGTGAAAGTTCTAGTTCTCTTTAAGGAGACATGTCTGTTCTTACTTACAGAAGTAGGATAATCACTACTCAAAAATAGAATTAACAGGGCCAGAGGGGATTTAGCTCAGTAGTTCCGCCACCTGCCTCGAAAGTGCAAGGTCCAGAGTTCGATCCCCAGTACCAAAAAAAAAGGAGAAAGAAATAGAATCAACAGTGAACTATATCATTCCCCTATATACTTCAACATCATAAACCTAGTTATTAAAAGAATTACTGCTTTTAAAAAAATGTAGGGCTGGACATAGAGCTCAGTGGAAAAGCACTTGCCTGATATATGGCAAGGTCCTAGGTTTAATCCCCAGATTGCAAAAAAGAAAATCATGTTTTTTTAAAAATGTGACAACATATTTTGCTTTTAATTTGTGCATATTAATTATACTTTGATCATATCCATACCCCTTTTACTATTTGTTTTTAAGTCTGAAAATCTCATTTTTTCCCTTTACCAACATTATTAAATGAACAAATTTCAACAGTAAAGAGAGTCAAGGAAGAAAAAGATTCCTCTATATATTCTCATAAAAACAAGCACACTCCCTGAAAAGTAGACTCACTTCTCTCACTCTTGAAAAGAAAAAATACCTTTGACAAACATTCCAATTATATCAGCCCTGTGGAAAATTAGGATAATAATTAAACAAGTTAATTTCCTAAATGCCAGTCTTCTATGAATAATAACGAAGACCTATGAAAATTTACTCCTAGTATCCAAGCCCAAACCAGCTGCAGTTACAATTTTCCACACTTGCCTTCTTTTTTACATAGAGAATGTGTTTGGTTTCACAGGTAATTGATACCCTTGAGCATATGTAACTTACAATCACTGAATGAAATGATTCGCTTTGGTGAATTAAAATGGAACAATTTCTCCAAAATAAAGGAGAAAAACCAAAAAAGTTAAGGGGATTAATAGGCAAATGTTTCATCTAGTTTTGTATTTAATTTGATATCGTGAAGCTTCCGGCATTTAAAAATGTATCTCGTTTATTCTCCTAAGTCTGCAAGATTTTGGCTTTTGGAATAGAAACAGTTAGGTGGGGAGGGAATCGTTAAATTCTGTATCTATGCTTTAAAAAAAAAGGTTGACCATAACCTGAGGCCCTAGCTCCTGCAGAGTGCCTGTTGTTATGAAAGCAAGGTGCTCCACACGATCTAATCATAGCACTAAACCTTGTTACAAGCCCTTTTACAGCTCCAATATCTGGGTTACATGGAAACACGCTGGAGAGCCTCCTTGTACTATGAAATAAATGTCATTCTGACTGGCATCCTCTCTTCCAGCAAGTAATTTCCCTCTGCTGATAAATCGATACAGCAAAAACAAATGAGAGCACACAATGGGCACAGTGAGGATTACATTTTTATTCATTTCAGAGCCCCTGCAGCCAAGTTTTTTAAGCACAATAGCAGAAAATGATGCACTTGAGCTCAGAAACAAGAGAGATACATAAAGACACTGAGATAAGAAAAGAAAGACAAAAAGAAAAAAGAAAGAAAGGGGAAAGAAGTGGGAACAAAGAGAAAGCCGAGAGAGAGAGGAGGCAAGTGTATCCCTGTCAAGCAGTTCAGACACAAACTTGTTTGAGAGAAAGATTAATATTTGAATTCTTGTTCAAATCCTCACATAAATGGTCAAAGAAACACATGTGCATCTTTTTTTTAAATTTATCTAATGTTAAGATCATTTGTAAAGGATCTAAGGTATAACTTTTTTTTTATTAATTATTGATAACAACATAGCACATGAAAATTTATCTAGAAAGCCCAGGACTAGAAATGGTAGAAAGAGACACCATCAATCCTTATTCTTCTGGAAGTCCCCTCAAGTCATTTATGTTTTTCATTGTCTTTAAAGCAATGATAAAAAGGGCAACACAAAAGGGAAGCAGGAGCATAGTCACTTTATAACGGAAGTGCCCATATAAATATCATTTAATGTAGTAATTAATTTTACAGTACCAAAATAATTGGAGGGGCTACATGGGAGTGATGTGATACATATTTTACAGTGAAAATTTTAAGATACATTGCCTTTTGAAGGCAAAATAGAAAAGACCAATTCATAAAATCATAAAACCCCTAAGACTTCTGTGAAAGGGTAGTATTGTGATATCTATTATTTACTATGGCATTGGAAGCAAATTCTTTTTAAGGCAATGGAAGTAAAAATGAGGGAATTCTAAAGACTTAATATGGAAACTATATGAATGATATGTTATTCCAATCCTTAAGCTTCAAATTAATTCTGGGACACGTTACTTAACTAGCTGTGCCTCAATATTTCTCATCTATAAAAATGGAGGTGGTGGTGATAAAATTACCTGCCTGATTTTCAGAGAAATAAATGAGTTAGCATAAATAAAGTACTTAGAACAATTCTGGACTCAGTTGATATCTCATATGTCAATCATCATAATTATCACCCATTGCTTCCAGAGCTCCACTTGTTCATGGTCAACAGCCTCCAGGGTAACAAAGCACTCAGAAAACAGATTCTTAGTGCCACTGCCCAAAACTAGACTAGACGGTCTGTGGGTCTCGTGTGGAACACAATTTTTAAATACTCTTTGTTATTTTGTGATATCCTACAGAGAAATGGCAAGGTAGAAAATATCGCAATATCCATCACATAGTCTTTTATTTTCCTTGACTACTAAAGCTCAGCAGATAGTTTGTAGTCATTCTCTACAAAAAAACATAATATTTCCTACTATCTTTTAAATGACAATTTTAATAATTATTTAATATACACATAGACCTTTCTTATAATAGGTCAGCTTAACTTTACATGATGCAAATGCAATAAACAATACGTAGAAACTATAACTCAAATTTGAATTTTGATATGTTCTTGAGTGAGCAACATGCAGTATAATATTAACTTAATCTTAAGTTAAGCAATGTTCAGCTCCAGGTTAGCTCTGTGATTACAAGGGGAAACAACCAGCACCCTACAGTGCATTAGGCTGTGATGTTCAGCAGGTTAGGCACAGGAAATGCCCATTTTGATGGGTTTATTTAGATGTAATCTCATCTTAAACTGAGACATCTATATTATATTTGTAACAGTATTTATGATCTTTCTCATTTGGGTTTTATACTCTTCACTTTGCCCTTTAAGTACGTGGATCCATGTCTGCTTATAACTCTAGTCATTCCTACTTGTCTATTTGTCCTCCCTCCATTGGTCCACACACTTTATCCCGTAAGAAATAAAAGAGGAGATGGTACTCATGGTCATCTGTACCACAGACTTCAAAAATAAATGAAAAGAAAACAAAAATAGAAAAACAGGCAAGTCAAAAGGGTAGGTGGTGAGGGCTAAGCTCTGTTACTCTTTCACTCTTGTATCCTCAATGAAACAAAGGCGGTATGAGCCAAGACAAAGCCAGTACTGCTCTGTATCAAGTATGTCATCTTCCCCATTGGACCTTCTCATGCATTTTCCCCAACTGCTACCCCTCATTAAATCTTACTACACAAAATAATGTACATGTATGTGCATTTCTGTTGTCAGCATAAAAAGAGTAAGGCTTTTGGTCTCCTAAGACTCACTGTAAGTTAGAACTGTCTGCCTCAGAAGAGGCAATATCACCTAGAATACATGCACTAATCCCTGTGAGGAAAACAGCTTTCCACTTACTAGAAATACTGGGTCCACGCAACTTGAGACACTGAGGTGAACTGCTGCATTGGAGTTGTGTGGTTCTGCCATGTTATGTTTTTAGCGAAACTTTTATTACTCATTTGTGACTGTGTCATTTGGTCATTTATCTTTTTCCCCCAGTACTGAATATTGACCCTAGGGCCTTTTCACTGAGCTACATCCCCAGTCTGCCCACCTTTATTAATTTTGAGACAGTGTCTCACTAAATTGCCTAGGCTGGGCTGGAACTTGCAATATTCCTGCCTTCCTTAGCCTTTCAAACTACTGGGATTATAGGCATTCACCACCACAACTGGCTTGTCACTTTTCTTATCCCATTTCCAGAACAGTACTTTCAGGGTATAAGAGATATGGCAGTTTGTTAAAAATGCCTGAGAAGCTACAAGACAGTTTAAGGACAAAAAGTAAGAGGGGTGGGGAGTAAAGTGGAATTGTTTCCAATTAAAGCAGCTAGGGAATTAGGTAGGTGGAATGTAATTATCAACATTGGAGTTTTGCCAGCCTTTTTCACTCTTTCAGAAAGAAAAAAAACAAAGAGTTCTATGATCTTTAATGAATAAAGAGGTAGGTACAAGTTTAACATCTCATCTAAAAAAAATAGAATGAGATTTCTAAGTCCTTTCCCAGAAAATGAGTGGCATTTTTATTTAATGAATTTGAAGTTTCTTATAAGTCCCATACTTCAACCTAAAACAATTATCTCATAAAGCAATGTCTTTGGGAATGGAAGTGTTGGGAGAAGACACAGTAAAATAGCTCTGGAAATCAATGAAAGAAGAGTCACCATTTATAATAAACAGAAGTCAAATCTGAAGCACTTTAAAATACAAGATTTGTCAAGTCATGCCAACATATATCTAAAATTAAACAAGCTGGTTTTGTTTACTTAGTTACCTGAAGAAGTCTTAAAACAAGTTAGTTTTGCTCAAAGTGTACAAACTCTTCCCCAGGGACTGCCCCAAGACAGGGTAATGAAAACTGATACCCTCTGCAAACTTGGGAAGCCCTAAATGTGTGCCCATGAAATGTAAGCAGACATTATATCCTTCATAATCAGGGCAGAATGAAGATGTGAACTGAATAAATGCTTGAGAAATATCATAGATTCTATTAGATGCAAAGATTGAAGTGTTAGACACCTTTTAGCTCAACTTTCATTTAATTTACGGCTTTCCTTTTTGTAGTCTGAAGGGACTGAAAAATGTCTTTTCTCTAATTTTTTCCCCTTTCATGACTTGACCAGGAAGATGAAATCAGGGTACTTTAATTACCATTCAGAGCCAAAGGCTTGCCCTTTGATATGGAAATCCCTCTCCTGTGACCGCCTTTTCCCAGCCCCTTCTCCTTCCAGGGTCCCAACAGGAATTTTAAGTAGCTTTGTCACCAGCTGATAGTGAAAGCTAACTGTAGCTCTTTCCGGTTAAGTTTTGTTTTAAGTTACATTATGTTTCCTTCACCAAACTGGCAGAGCTGAGACTAAAGAGAGAAGAGGGGACCAAGGACAAGGAGGACGAGGAGGACGTGAAGGAGGAGGAGGAAGAGGAGGAAGAAAAAGGGGGAGAAAAAGAATGTAAGAGAAGAGAGACAGGGGGGCCGGTAGGGGGATAACTGACTCTGACTATCCATTAGAGTTGCTGAATGATGGTTTCTACCCTGTCAGCATGAAGTGTGGCACCTCCTGCACAAAGCCTCTCACTTTAAACACACACACCGGGCACCAACTGATGAAAGCTGCCACGTACAGTTACCCCGTTATTGTCATCTGCCTGCTGCATGACTCCTGGCTTTGCTATAATTATTAATTGCACTTGTCAACTGTCATTAATTCCTCTTTAGCATCCCTGTCTGAGTAATTAGACAGAACAGCCTCACTGAGCTCATTGTTTAGAGTCCCTTGAAAGAGCCCACTGGGCTTTCTGCTGAGAAAACCATCAGGAATACAATAGGGCACTTCAGTTAACCCTTTGGAAGTGTGAATAGATGGGAAAGGGCTTTCACAGGTTTGGGTGGCCTGCTTGGTTTGTGGGTGCATAAAGTCATAGCCAGATACCTTCTAAATGGAACCACATTTTAAATGTTTTTTCCCTGCCAACAAGGGATATTTAAATTCACTGAGAAGTTGAAGAAAGGCCTTAGGAAAAACAAAATTTCCTAATTAGTATCACTGAATTTTCAATCATTTTCTCATTTGATCTTAAGCTTTGTATTTTGGAGAACCCAACATTTTCAAAAGTAATTGCCTACATTAATTATATATTTATTATTTATGTGTATGACATATATTATGCATAAAGTTTTCCAGGTGACTTTTGATTTCTCTAAAGTATAAGTTTAAAACAACAGGATTAAATTTCCAGTTTTTATTTATCCCTTCTCCCAGCCTTCTACATGGGTATCAAACTTTTAATTATACAACTGGTGGCTATGTACACATCATTTTACTTTATTTTTAAAAGTCCCTATATATAGGGAACTAATCCATATTTAGCATGTGGCTCATATCCTCAAAAATGTTCCCTAAATTAGCTAGTCTCACCCAATGAAAAGGAAAAATGGGCTCTGTGGTTTACTCTGAATAGTAACTATAAATGAAAATTACTATGTTATCATTTAAAATGGCATAATGCATAAGATAGCACTTTAAAAATGTAAAGTAACATAAGATGTTACAGTAATATTTTTTCACTGTTGGCTTATAAAACTAAATTCCTTTAATGGTGTTAATTTTTTTGTAACTCAATTCTTTAGCAGTTATAGGTAGGTCAAAGTCATGTTGAGAATGGGGCAACTTGGCCATTGTTAAACAATAGCATTGTTAACAATAATATTTAAAAGTGAACTGCTGTTTCTTAAAACAACTCACATAGTAAAGCTTATTGATCTAGCAGTTCAACTGAAAATATATCATAAAAATTTCTCTTAAAGAAAATTAGACTCTATAGAGTTGTGGAAAATAAACTAAAGTAAATCTGACCACAAGGAATCATTAGAGCTATTTCCTATAGTATCTTAGCTACAGGATTTTTGAGATACTAGGTGAGTGCTTTTTGCCATAATAACATTAATTGGAGTATAGATATGTGTTCTATGTACTTTATATACATTAATTCATTTAATGCTCAGATATCTATGAAATAGGTACTATTATCTCAATTTTACAGATGGAAAAACTGAGCAAAAAGTAGTTACAGAAGTTGTCTAAGATTGCCCAGCCAGAGAAGAGCAGTCAAGACTGATGAGCCCAGAGGTCTCCCACCTGCCCACTCTTCTAGACCATCTCTCCAGGAGCTGAGATGCTCACCTATTTCCGTTTCCACTCCAGAGGAAATGAAACTATTTCTATTATGTTTATAAAACATATTATGTTTAATAAATATTAATAATAATTAAACTATTATGTTTCTGAAATGCTTACTATAAAGCATGACGTAAAAAGTGCTGAACATCTTAGGAACCTGTTCTATTTATTCATTGTGGAATTGTGTGTGTGTGTGTGTGTGTGTGTGTGTGTGCACATGCCTGTATGTGGAGAGGGAGACAGAGAGAGACAGAGAGACAGAGAGAGAGACAGAGAGAGAGAGAGAGACAGAGAGAGAGACAGAGAGACAGAGAGATAGGAGAAGAGATATGAGAAAAGAAAGAAAACGTGTTTTGCAAATGTTGTGGATTGCTCAGCTCTTCCTGGGCACTGTTATTATTGTGTGCAAATGTTGGTTAAAGTGAATATATACATGCACACAATCAAATGATAACACATTACACATGTAAACACATTACACATTGAGCTATTAACATAGTTCAATGTACTGTTTATTGAGGTTTTTACTGAGTACTTTGTTCTAAATATTAAGTGATATAGAAAAATATAGATTATGATTAACAAGAAAATTTTCAGATTTACTCAGGACAGAATTTTGAGACTAGGCCAGAGATTTAGCTCAGTGGCACCAGCACCTGCCTGGCAACCGCAAGGTCCTGAGTTTGATCCCTGGTTCTGCAAAAAAAAAAAAAAAAGAAAGAAAAAAAAAAGAATTTGGAGACTATACAATTAACGTAACACAGAGTGCTAACTGGAACACAATCAATGAAATAGATTAAATGAAACAGCTAAGATCAATTGTAAGCAGTTACAGGGAGAAAAACCATGACTCATTAAACTAGGAAAAACTTTCTAAGATTTCAGAGTATTTAACAATGGATCACGATGTTTTGTTAAGTAATGAATACTCAACCACTAAAAACATTCAAGTTGAACAAAGCTTTACAAAAAAACTACACAAAAAAATTCTGCAGTAGGTATAAGGTTGAACCAGACTAAATAGTGTCTACTGTTATCTTGCATATCTTACATTCCATGATTCCACAAAATAAAATCTAAGCAAAAAAGGGGAACTTAATTTTTCTGTTCTTTACAGAGAAACCACCTTGAAAAATTTAGCATTTGTCTTTGATAGGTGAAATTGAGATTAAAAAGTGCTGAGAGTAAAAAATAATAATTACAAGATATACTTTTCTAACAGAGCTACTCCAAAATGAAATGGAATTCCTCAAGTGATGTTTTCTTTTCATTATTTAATGTGTTTACAATGAAGAGGGAAAATTTATCACAATGTTGTAAAGCAGTTTATGGGATATTTGATCATATAACTCTTAGCTCTTTTTATTTCTAAAGTGCTACAATTCTAGCTGATTAACAGTAAATCTAACAAGTTAATGAGAAGTCTATATTTTCAGTCTTTGAAGAAAAATGATATTTAGAAATAATTTCCCTCAAATTTGCGTTGATGAAGCAGTATATTATTAAAACCATAACCTTTAAAGAAAGATGGTCAAGATTCAAGTTATAACTATGTCATTTAATCTTGCATAAGCTTGGACAAAGCATTTCAATTGCTCTGTGCTTCAATTTTTCCAACTTCAAAACCAAGATAATAGTAACAATATATTACTGCTTTATTCTGAGGGCTGAATGAGTTGATTCCTGTAAAGAGCTTATACAATACTTATGCATGTTAAATATTATGTTAACTATATTCTTGTCATTAATATTTAAAATGTAGAATGTGAAACTTTAAATATTAAATTTCAGAGGAAAAACAGCTTTCATGTATCTAAAGCAAGAGCATATTTGAAAACTCTTTCCATACTTTCATTACTCACTGTTTCCAGTGCTTAAATCAATGTGACTAAAATTTTTAGCAGAAAAGTTAGATGACAAACTCAACCTAAATAATTTTTAAGTACATGAGCCATTTAGGACTCCATAGTGAAGAATCATTCAATTGAATTTGTAATACTTGGATTTACCATTGCTACCAACACCCACCTTCATTAAAAAATATTTATACAGTTTCTGTTGGGAAACTTCTATTACATTTTATTTTGGTTCTTGAATTCCAAATCTATCACTGTCCCACCCCTTGCTCCCAACCATATCATACACTATAAAAATCGTTCTGGCCATAGACACGGCATGTGCTCAATATTGACACTTTACTTGTGGGAAAAAAGAAAGTCAATGACATTTTACTATTTACCAAATTAGACAAGATTATGCATAAGCTCTTCAGGTTGAATTTAATGTCCTGAAATTTACAGACATATGTGTCACTACTATGCTAACATTTCTGAGCCAAACTGAAACTACAGTTTTTTCAGATTCTGAACTTTTCCTTAACCCTTCTCAATTCTCTTATTTCAAACATTCAAAGCCCAGCTTAAATGACCATTGTTTAGCTAAGCTTGTTTAGATTCACTCTTCTGCTCCATAACCTTTCTCTCCTCTGTCCCCCACCTGTGAAACGTCTTCCATTCTGATACATGAAATATAGTAGGGAATATCAATTGAAAGAACATGAGATAGTAAAACACAAATGGGGGGATGTGTATTACAGTAAACATATCCCATAAATGTTTTTATCTTTGGCTATAGAGACTTCCCATTTGGTATAAGTATTTTGGACCAAATTTATTTGTAATAAGGAAGGACAAAAGGGATACTGACAGTTATGCAATTTATAGGCATCATTAGATAAAAAAGACCAACCACTCAGGGACAGTGTGACTAGTAAGAGGAGTCAGGAATTTCTCACAAGAAGTCGTCTAGAACAGTGGTCCTCAACTTTTTGGCACCAGAGACTGCTTCTGTGAAAGGCAGTTTTTCCACAGATGGGATTGGGGGTGGTTTGGGTATGATTCAAGCACAACACATGTACTGTGCAGTCACACTTCTCTGCTAACGTTAATCTGTATTTGCTCCTCTCCCAGCTAGAATCATCACCTCAGTTCCATGTCAGATCATCAGGCAATAGAAACTCATAAGGTGCATGCAAACCAGATCCTTCAGAGTACAGTTCAGAACGGAGCGTGGCTTCCATGCGAATCTAATGCCACCACTGATCTGAAAGGAGACTTAGCTCAGGCGGTAGTGTAAGTGATATGCAGCAGCTGTAAAAGCAGATGAGGTTTAGCTTGCTTTCTGACCACTCACCTTCTATGGTCCTGCCATTTCTAATGGGGGTGGGGTCATGGGCTCTAGACTGCAAACCGTAGGTTTTCAATGAAACATTTCTGCAACACAATTCTCAGGAAATATAATGAGATTTATGAGACTCTTTCTTACAATAGCCTTGAATCAAAGTGTGCTTCAGGCACCACACAAAAGTAAGGGCCTTAGAACCATTTCTTGGTTTCTTTGAAGACATTCAGGAACACACCTCCTTACATGTCTGCTTTACTTTATGGACAGATTTCAGAACATCTCAAAAAAATACCTGCATATCCTTACAAATATCTCCCCCTAATATTGCATTTCATGACCAAGGTTCTCCTAGAATTGTGGAGTAATAAATTTGAGATGTAGTGTCTCTGAAAGAAGAGCTGAGGTACTCCACATGACCAATAATTAAACCCAAAGCCCAAGATTTTACTAGTAGCAAGCAGACCCCACCTTTAGACAACTAGTGTGCCTAACAAGGGCACCTCCTACATGCAAAGTACTCAGAAACATTAACCTTTGTTTTCTGCCTTTCACTCTGGGGACTGATGCATTTCTACCATCCCCAGCTTCCCACATATCTGGAAACTTTTCAATCTTTCTTAGGCTAAGAATCCCATTATATTTATTGTTGTGTCCTCTGCAACAATCAGTATCATGCTTGAACCATTTATAACCATTTATAACCATTATAACTGTATTATACAGAAATGAATCTACCTCCTTCTTTTCCATCTGACTCGCTCAACACAACTTCTGAAAAAACACCAGAGCAGGCAGATAATAGGCACATCCAAAATACGGTTTCCATCCACAGACTGGAAGGGCATTACATACTGTCTTCAACATTATGTTATAAAGAAATTATTCAACAGAAGATGAAACAAGACAAAGTGTGTTGAATTTTGTTCCACATTTTTTGAGTGATTTATTAATGCAGAATCAAAGCACACAGTTAAAATGAAAACAGATTAGAAGCTGAGTTAATGAAGATACTGGAGGATGCTGTGTAACTAGTCAGCATATATTAACAAAGACAAACTTGTAGCACATTTATATATGTACTATTTCTTTTATCACAGGACTACTATTTCAAAGTAGAATTTTTCTAAGAAATTTTAAGTCATATTTTAGCCCAGTTACATTCCTACACAATTTTACTTTTTAGTAGCTACACAGCCCTAATCTTCTTGAAAATTTAGATCATAAGTCCAAGAGTTACTAGGTTGGAAAACAGCTTCTAGGCAAATGATGTTATTCCAAAAACTTTTAACATCAGAAATAGTAGTTGGATTATTTCTGCCTCACAAATAGTCTGAAGGCCTTGTTTTTAATGAAATTTAGGTATTCTGACCAGAGTGGTTCTTACTTGTAAGTAACAGTACTCTTAAGACAAAAGAGAGAGCCTAAAGGACAAGTAAAGCTAATAAATAGAATGATTTTTAAGTGGTTAAAATTTGTTCTGAGTCTACTCAACTCAAAAATACAGTTTATCTTACTCTTCTGTATTCTATGGTATTAAATGAATATTTTCAAATTTTCTTCTTTTTCTGTCTTAAATTTTTTCCACTTTTTCCGTTTGGGCAGTTCTGAAGATTGAACTCAAGGTATTACCCCTGCTAACAATGTTCTATCACTGAGCTATATCCCTAATCCCTTTCATATTTCCTTTTCTAAAGATCTGTTTAAGGATCAACCAATACATTTGGTTCTACTAGGTTTCTATGAGTATTAATCCATTAATCCATTGATGAGTTCTGGAAATGCTGATAGGAGGTAGGGCCTGGTCAAAAGAGTTGGGTCAATGTAGGTATGATCTGGAAGGGTGTGTTTTTATCCCCAGCTCCTTCCTTCTCTCTCTGCTTCCTGGTTAGCATGGCTTGAGCAGCTTCGCGTTGCTATGCCCTTTTCATACGTCATTTCTGCCTTGAGCCACCCAAAGTTGGACTGAACCTTCTGAACCATGAGCCAAAATAAACCTCTACGTTAAATTGTAGGTGTCAGGCATTTTGTCCCAGGGAAAGTAGCTAATACAAACATGAAATATTACCCAACTGCCAGATACAGATCAACTCTAGACACAGATCAACAGAGGCAGAACAGCTTCTGGAGACAGCATATCTCCAATTTAGCACTGGGATTTTCTGTGAAAATCCTGGATATATGTAGTGGGAGTGTTACAGCCAATTAACCTGCCATGCTGACTTCATTTCAAATATATTAAGAATTACAAAATCTTGTTGTTCCTCTAGAGTTTTTGCTAATTAAAAAATTAGGAAAAAGAATTTAGATAAGTTTATATTGTTATCTATATAGGTAGAAAATGCTGTCATTGAAAAAACTAAGGATTACATTGATACTTGATGTTTAAAAATAATGTCTTTAAGATGAAAGTAATATATATACACTAAGAAAGGTACAAAGAACATACAACAAAAAGAAGAAAAAGTTTTTAAATGAGCTATAATGACACAGTCCAGGTAAAGCCTTTTAGCACTTTTTATATAATTATCCAGTGTTTTTGTTCTACTCATGGTGTGTGTGTGTGTGTGTGTGTGTGTGTGCATGTGTGTGTGTGTGAGAGAGAGAGAGAGAGAGAGAGAGAGAGAGAACGCATATCAATTTAACAAATGCTTCCAGAATGTTTACCATCATTCAGGTTTCAGTTTCCCACATCACAACATTATTTTAAATGATGTTTATAAACACTACATCCTTACGGTTACATAAATGTAATGTAAATATATATTAGTATTTATTAAATATGTATGTAATACTGGATTGAACATTTAACATTAGAGTTACAAGGTAAGATCAAAAATTACAGTAAATGTTAAAAAAATTATTACACTAAAAGGCATTGTCATTAATCCACCTACAAATAAAATACCCTGCTTTACCTCAAATGCACTTATCCTCTCATTCTTGGCAATGTGTCTTTTATTGTAATAAATTTTTAAAAATTTAAACATTCACTCTATTTTTCAATTATGCCTTATATTTCGAGTATGTAATACTTATTGATATTTAATGCTTAAAAATATTATAATGATTTATATGCTATATAATCTACTCCATAGAAATATTTATTTACTTTACACATGTTGGGCAGATTTCTGGAAGGACCAGTGCAGGGCTACAATTAACACTACTGGCTGCAGTAAGTGAGAGGCCCAATCTCACTGCAAACTTTTCAGCATCATTTACTGAGGCATTTTGAATCCTTGTCAATTTGCTAAATGAACTATGATCTCATGCTTAAAGCTGCATTGCTTGGTTACTCATAGAAATCAAACATAAGTTTCTTCCTTATTTGATTTTCTCTTCTTATTAATTGAATATTTATTTCTTTACTATTGATCTGCAAGCAGTTTAAATCATATTTTAATTGCATATGTTGAGCATATGAAAGTGCAGAGTTGAACAGTTTTAACAAAAATGGAGATTTATATACTTCAATCTGATATACTTTGGATATAATTCCCAATCCCTCATTTGTCTGTCAGTATTATCATTGAAGATGCAAAGAAACTATTACATTCATGTCATCAAACCTACCAGAATTTTTCTTTTGTGATCATTGCCTTGGTGTAATGCTTTAAAAGAACTTCTAATCTATCTATAGCTTTATTCATCTACACTATTTCTTAGTGCTTCTATTGTTTCTTTTGTTTACAATTTAAATATTTAATCCTTCTACAATTTGCACTGGCAGTAACAAACATTCTTCTAAGTACTTAGACAATTAATTAAAACCTTTCCTTTCACACAGATTTGAAATAACTAAAATGATACCTGTATCAAAGAAAATTTATCATGTTAACAGCAGAGTTAAATCTGCTAATAATAGACCAAACATGTTTACATTATATCACATCACATTAAAACACCAGCAACTTACCATAAAACATAGTTTGGGTTTTTCTATAGAAATCTAAAAGATGCACAGATCGGGGTATCACTCAACAAAATAAAAAATGATTCATAATTGCTTAAATGTTAGGAAATATTTATTACAGTTTATAAAGAATCTCAGTAGTAGTTCACTTAGTTATGTAAAATATACGTTCACTTACAGAATGCAACTATGGGCAAAACTTCTTCCACTGAAAATACTAACTTTGCAGAAAGTACTACAGAGATCACTTGACATCAAAGTGCTTCCTTAAATTGAATTACTGTTGGAAGAATTGTCTTTTTTGCATATTATTCTATAGAAAGATATAGAAACAAGCAATTGCTTGCTCACACACACTATCTTAAAGATTTTTGATCACTAGTTCATGTATTATTTTATTTGAAGGAAAAAGATCTTCTTACAAATAATTGTAGAACAAGAGAACAATGTTTAATCAGTATTAAATTACTAAGAGTCACTCTGTCATCTTTTTAAAAATATGACTTCTCCCATAACTTCTGAGTGACTCTAAGTCAGCAACGTTTATTAGTGAAGAAGTCAGAATCCATAGCCAAAGGAATATACATAAACCAGTATTTTCTACCAGGATAGTTAGTGCCTCTGGGTTGCTTCAAGTGCCTTAACATTGGTTTCTCAAGTGGCAATGTCTAGTTCTGAGGTCAGTACAATGGATCATCTTAGCCATGACTGTATTATGGTATTTAAATTGATGTACAATTTGAAATGAATGCTGCTATCCAAATTGTACTGATAAAACATTCCCAGTGAATTGTATGTACACATACTTGAAACACCCAGAAAATAAGGCAATAATTTTATGCTAACCTATTAAAATGAATATTGAATATTTGTACGTAAAGCATGCAGGCGATGAAGTATAATCAAGCATTTAAACAAATAATTTTTTGTTGAGAAAAATATATAAAGGTATGGTACCATTAGACTTATTAAACATTCTTTTAGCATGCTTTCTGTAATGCTTTCATGAGTAATGTTTTAACTTGATAAGAGCCAGCTAAGAATATATCCAAAGCACAGTCTCGTTCAAGAAAGTTACATACACACACACAAAAAAAATGACCTGCAATGATTAGTAAAAATTCTGAAAGAGAGTGACAAATATAAAATAGAATAGAAGAAAAATTTTATTCAATTCAGAATATGTATGATTCCACAATGAGTTATTACATAACATATGAAGGATTCAAGTGCAAAGACTGAACTTTCAGGAATCAATTCTATCATGTTAGCAGAAAAATGTGGATGAGGTTGTTCAGCAGGACAGTTACCTACAAAGTATGTAGAATCAGAACCCTGTATCTGTACAGCTAAAACTCTGTGCTTTCTTTTTTCTTTTCTTTTTTTTAAAAAATTATAACCAAGGTTTTGATTTCAAAGGGTCATTGGATTTGAACATGGTCTGTCAATCTTGTTAATTATTATGTGTTCAGCGTAATGCACATTTTTATCTACAGGTGGCAGACCTTTTTAAAATCAACTTCAATCATATTCTGTATTTTGTTTTGGTGTGATTTTTTTTAAACTGCCACCCACGTTAAAATGTAAGAGTGTGCTGTTCAGAGTTCTCATTAATGTTGCACAATTTAGATGACAGATTTGTCAACAAAGTGGCTCATTCTCAAAGGCCATTGAACCCTGTCGGGATAAATGCCTTAAAAATTGTATATTGCAGAATAATCTTTAATTACACAGGACTCACTTGACAATTTACAGTATATTGGGATTATTTTTAGTTTTTGCAGCAATAAAGCATTTTACTTTCTAGTTTAGGGTGACTGAGGGAAACAAAAGTGATTAGATTCTATAGTTAAAGCAAAGAGCTTGCTTATTTGCAAGTAAAAAAGAAAGGTGACCAAAACGCATGTAGAAATAACAACCACTTAGGATCACAAATTATTAACTAGCTAAATGGTTATAGCAAATAACTATAAATGCAGTAACATTTTGAAAGAATGTTAACTCAGAAGGAGATAAGCAAACTAAAAATAATTGCCACCAATAGTAAAACTAACTACTCTTCTCAGCTTCCATAAAAATCTCATATTTATAACAGCTTGCACAGTGTCTTGTTTTTATTGTGTTGTTTTTAGTCAATGCATTATATAATCCGGTGTTCAACCAAACTTTTTGTATTACTAATTTGTTGGAAGAATATATTAACACAGAAAAGGATGTCTAAAATTATATATATAAAGTATCCATAATTTTATAGTTTTCAAATCATTTTACATCTGTTCAGCCTAATGGCAATGCCTAATGTACTTTATCACATTTATTTGCAAAAGAGTATTAGAAAGACTAAATATTTGTTTTACTATTTCATTATTCTTTATCTCCAATGTGGAAAATTCTTTACAAGCATTATATCTTAATTGTTTTACCTTCTTCTGATTAATTTATTAGTTAATATTTGCAACATATTCCTTCTTTCTAAACCATAACATTAATAAATAAAACCTAAAGTTATTTGCTGTATTATTTAATATTTATTTATAATAAATATATGTACAGAATACATAGTTTAACAAATGTAATAAACTACTCACTCATATAACTTCCATACAGGGCATGACTGGCACTATCTCTTGGGTCAGAAATGCCTCCTGATCCAAATTTCCCCCTTTTATCCCCTACTCCCAGCTAAACTCAGTCCTCAAACTACAGATCAAAGTCCAAGGTTTTTGTAGTACAATTTCCTTGTTTTTCTGTATAATTTACCATCTACAATGCATCCTGGAACAATATAATTTAATATGCCTGGTATCATCCTGAATTCATTTTGATCCATCTTGATTTTTTAATTACTATTGTGAATATTAAGAAGAGCACTAAAATTCTTCCATCTTCCTCACTCTTTATTGTATGACTGTTCTATAATTTTCCATCTTGTCAGTGGCAATTGTTCCCAGCTATTTGGCAAATTGCAGGTATTTCTCCTGTGTGCATTCTGGTATATGTCTCCTGATACATATATGCACATATTTCTCTAAGAAATTCACCAGAATTGTTATTACTTGAGAAACATCACTACATACTACAACCAAAAGCGGTTGTTACAATTCACAACATGATAAGAACCACTACTGCTCTGCTAGATATTTTCATTTTCCCCAATCTGAGGTGCACATAGTGGGATCTCATTAAGAGTTTTATCTGTATTTTCTTGCACTACTGAGATTAAGTACTTGTCCATAAATTGGTCATTTAGATTTATTGGTCATTTGGATTTCTTTTCTTTTCCTTCTTTCTTTTTGGGGAGAGGGTCAGTTTTTGTTTTGATTTGTGTGAATATTCCTATTGATTTGTAGCTTCAAAAAATGTATTCCTGGGCCAGAGATTTTGCTCAGCGGCACTGCTCCTGCCTTGCAAGTGCCACGTCCTGAGTTCAATCCCCAGTACCAAAAAAAAAGTATTCCTGATATCACCTTATTAATGATATTTTACCAATTTACTGTATCACTCTATCTTTTCCTATTTTCTGTGATGTTTTAAAAAACAAAAAATAGTGTAACATGTGTGCTTTTTTTTTTTTGGTACCGGGGATCCAACATGTGTGCTTTTATGGCTTAAAAAATCCTTCCTTATTCCAGGTCCTACTTTCACCTTTTTTCTCTTAGATTCTCTTATGGCATTTATTGTTTTGCCTATTACACTTGTGTCTTGATCAATTAAAATTGATTTTTTAAAAAGAGACAGTGTCTCACTATGTTATGAAGAGTAGCCCTAAACTCCTGGGCCCAAGTGATTCTCCTAAGTATAACCATGCAGATCACATTCAAAAGTAAAGCTGATTTTTATATATGGAGTAACATAGAGATCTAATTTCATTTTTGTAAAATGTAATCCATTTTTGCTGTACCCATTATTAAAGTTTGTTATTTCTCTACTACTTTGAAGTGTCACCTTTATGAAAGGTTTATATTTGCAAGAGCTTATTGCTGAGCTTTCTATTATTTAAATTTATTTACTTGTCTATCCCCAAGCAATATCACACTTTCTGAATTAAACACTTAATAGTTTATCTGGAAAGTCACTCGGGAAGCCTATTTGTTTACATACGGATATACTGAGCATCTCTCAGGCAGTTGTCATTTCAACCAGTTGATTTTTGTATTGAATAAATCTGATAAAATTGTCATTTTTATATTATCTTATAGAAATTTATTAAAAATGCAACTTTTGGTCATTCTGTATTTAAATAGTTGCACTGGTAAGCAGTTAATAGAGCTCTATATCTGTCAGGCAACTTTTCTTGCTCATTTCTTCTTTTGCAGAGTGTCTATTCTTTGTCTTTTGCACTTTGGAATCATCCTGTTACATTACACACACACATACGCACACCCTTATCCAAGTAACAAAGACAAAATAACCAGTTGGCATTTGGGGATTGCATCTGCATTGTACTTAGAAGTCAGTTTGAAAGTAAGGGACATCTTTATATCATTGTCTTTTTTAGTCTATGACCATGGACTACCTCATTATTTACTTTGTCCTTTGAAAATATTATGTAATAAAGTGTCACCATTTTCCCCATCTCTTATTACTGGAACCTCAATAAAAATTTATACTGATACACAGAAAGATAGTTGATTTCTATGTATTGTATTTGTTAGCCTTGCTAAACTCTCTTATTAACCCATCTCATTTGTCAATAGTTATAGGAGGGGTGGGGATTTAGCTCAGCAGCACTGTGCCAACCTGGCAAGCACAAGGCCCTGAGTTCAATTCCCGGTACCAGGAAAAAAAAATAGTGATAGTAGGTTGTTTGCTTTTTAACCCTAATAACTTTATTTCTTTACCTGTTTCTTTTCATTGGCTAGAATTTCTAGAAAAGATGATGGGTAGCAGGGGTATTAGCAAATAGTTTTGTCTTATTTTTGCTCACAGAAAATGCTTTCAACATTTGACTCATAATTCATGTTTGCTACTGGTATTTTATTCATAGAAGTATGTTCTTCCTTGTTTTCAGTTTCTTAAGAATTTTATAATATTAGAAGATTTAAATTTTAATAAATGTTTTTCTGCATTTAATGAAATACATGAAATAATCATAATGAAATAATTCTTTAATTGGTATTTTTTAACAAGTCTTGTATTTCTGGAATGAACTAATTTGGTCAGTCAGGAGATGAATACAGTCTGTCTCCTGAATCTACCATCTACCTCCCTATACATCATGCTTATATATCCTTATATCCTTACTTAAAAACATTTTATATGTTCTTAAAGTCAGCAAAAATTGTGAAAAAAAAGTGCTCTCAGTTTAATTTCTAAAATAAGTCCTGTATGATTTCCATCTAGTTGTGATTTTTCTCACATAGCTTAAATTCTCACTCCTGTAATATCCCAAGGTAAAATACTATTTTAAAAAATATTTTTAAATACCTAGGAAGAAAGTATTCTTAATTAGAACAATAGTACTCAAACTCTTTCCCTTATATAACAATCACAACAACAAAAAGTCTGTGAAGTTTCTCTCTTTGCTTTTTAAATTTTTATTAGTATGTTTGCAGTAGAGAATGATTATATTCATCCGGGGGAGTTGGTACATGTACATAACACATCTAAAATACTTTTTATTTCTCTTCCCCTCTCCTCCTTTTACCCTCCATCTCTTGATTCCCTTCCTTTTTGCAAAAGGTTAAAGTTGGCGGGTGTACCAGAAACCTCCATGTGCCTGTTTAGTGCCAATGAACTGCACCATAGTGGCTCGAATTTCCCTAACCCAAGAGGCTGCCAGGCCTCAATATGATCAAGATTTCTAAAAGGTAGAACTGCACTGCTAAGAAGGAAAACTCTTTTCAACCAGACTTCAGAAGACAAGAACTGAAAAGAATGCACACTGGGATGTTTCATCTCTCCTCGAATGAACACATATATAACATCTTAATAGACAGGGGCACTAAGCAACTTATGAAACCTTTTAGAGTCCAGTGCCTTTTATATTTCTCAATTTTTAATATTAAATCATATTATTGTTTAAAAATTATAATCTACGAGAAAATTTAAATCTCAGGATTTCATTATCCAGAGATAAGTACAACTGATGTAAATACTTTCCATTATTTTTATGTTGACTTTTACATATGTATAATATACCTACATGGGAATACATGTATGTGTATGAATGTATACATGTTTGTACACACAAACTTGGGATGCACGTATCCTTACTGTAGACTAACTTGCTTCATTTAACATAAAAACATATAATTTCATGTGCTTTTAAAAGTTCTCTAAAAATATTTTATTGGCTGTATATGATCCTATCATATGTATATTTATATTTACATAACTATTTCTTTATTGTTGACCAGCTAAATCAATCTTGAATTATTTCCATTATAAATACATGAAAATGAACAAATCTATTTAAAGTATTTCCTTTCAAAATTATTTCACTAAATTGGTTCTTGGAAGTAAAATTTTAAGAGGCTGTTAGTGCGGTCCCAATAAACATTCTCTTATTCTTTCACTGTAAGAACTTTCCAAAATCTTATTTTCCAAAAGATAAATTCATTTTCCAGCTTCTACTACTGCTTGGAATGGTTATATGATAATGCTGTAGTCAATGAGAGTTAGTATAAGGGACGTGGCACCTCTCAGATGATGTCCTTAATGGAAGGAGCATACTCTTCCAGTAGTATTTCCTTCCTACTCTGACATATCAACATGATTGCTGCCATATCAACTCTGGATAGTCAAAAACACTAGGTGAATGTCACATGCTTAGTGTAATGGCAAAAAATAGAGATCCCAGATTCCCAAAGACTATAAATACCAAATCCTAACTTACCTATTAAGACTTCACATAAGAAAAATATGAAATTTCATTCTTCTTAAGGTATTATTTTGGATTACCTGCAATCAAATATCTTCCCAATCAACAGTGGACATAGCACACAAAATGCTTTGAAAATATGTAAGAATTTTAACAGTGATGGCCAAATCACTTTCTAGACAAACTGACCAAATATAACCTATCCTTAGCATTTGGGAAACTTCCCCTCTCCTCATATCTCTAATACTGTATCACCATCCAAAGTACTTTTTACTGATTAGACAGTATTTGTGGCATAGCTTTGCATTTCCTTTGCTAACTGTTGAATCCAAATTTTAGTCCTCATCAATTATTTGTTCTCACATTGTTATCTTTTAAATTAAGATGTTAGTATGTATCTTTTTTATAGTATGTAATAGCTCTTTACATTTGATGTTTGCCATATTTATTGGAACTAGTTCCAATTTGCCATCTGTCTTTTAATATTATTTATGCTGAAGTTTTTACACGCAAAACTATATGTTTTATGTTTGCAATAATTCGTTTGTTTTATGTCATTTCTGTGAGCATAACAATCCATAATTCACTAGGCTTTCTTTTATATTACTTCATTTGTCTGTGAATATATGAAGCCTACTTCAGAACTATTTTAATAATATTGTTTGGGTTTATAACAATTTATTTTCACAAATATACTTGTATCTTGAAATGCTAGAAAAAAATTCATAACATTTTAAGAGTATATCACTAAAGGGCTGGGGATTTAGCTCAGTGGTGCCGCCGCCTGCCCTGCAAATGTAAGGACCCGAGTTCAATTCCCACAACAAAAAAAAAGAGTATATCACTAAAAAAATAAGTTCCACATCAATAAAAAGACTACTTTTTAATTTTTCTTTTTTAATTATCAGTAACAAATTTCCTTTTCAATCTTACGAGGGACAATTGTTTGCTGAACAGCAGAATTCCTTACCTTAACCTTTCTACAGTTACTCATATGAAGACTAGTCAGCCAAAAGATTAAAAAAGGATTTCCAACTCGAGTTGAAACTTTCAGTTCTTGCTCTTAAGTATAACTTTTTTGAAAAGACAAGTAAGCCTTACATAAATGCGCATAAAGATAGATGCTCGTAGATTTTCCTACCAGCAAATTAGAAAGTATTGGTTTGGCCTCAGCAAAATTGCATTTTTGTATGGGTTTACTGAAACAAATCCAGGAATACTTAACAGTCCATGGAAATTTTTCTAAAATGTGTGACTGAACCATTGTGACCCAAAATATTTCCTTTAAAGCAACAAAAACCAGCAACAAATGTTTTAGAAAAACATTCT